>NW_027555025.1:0-110000 GCF_964656455.1 Halichoerus grypus | reverse complement strand
ACGTTCTGTGACTCAGGTACCACTTTTGGAGTCCCCATTTGTCAAAGAAGGGATGACGCAGTCTCCCCCTGGGGCTAGGAGAGTAGAAGCGGAGCGGTGTCCACCTCCCGCTGGGGCTCCCGGAGTGAGCTATGCCTCTGCTCCTGGAAGTTCCAGCCTTGGAAGCACAGAGCCACTGCCCCACTCAGCACGGCCGGGCATCTCCATATTGGGGAGCCCCGTGCATCTCCATATCAGGGAGCACCGGGCATCTCCGTCTCTGGGAGCATCGAACATCTCCATATCTGGGAGCACCAGGCATCTCCATATCTGGGAGCATCAGGCATCTCCATATCTGGGAGCACCAGACATCTCCGTTTCTGGGAGCACTGAGCATCTCCATATCTGGGAGCACCGGGCATCTCCATATTGGGGAGGACCGAGCATCTCCATATCGGGGAGCACCGGGCATCTCCGTATCTGGGAGCACTAAGCATCTCAGTATCTGGGAGCATCGAGCATCTCCATATCTGGGAGCACCAGGCATCTCCGTATCTGGAAGCATTGAGCATCCCCATATCTGGGAGCACCGGGCATCTCCATATCGGGGAGTACCGGGCATCTCCATATCGGGGAGCACCGGGCATCTCCGTATCTGGGAGCACTAAGCATCTCCGTATCTGGGAGCATCGAGCATCTCCATATGTGGGAGTACCAGGCATCTCCATATCGGGGACCACCGGGCATCTCTGTATCTGGGAGCATTGAGCATCTCCATATCTGGGAGCACCAGGCATCTCCATATCTGGTAGCACCAGCCATCTCCATATCAGGAAGCACCGGGCATCTCCATATCTGGGAGCACCGGGCATCTCCGTATCCGGGAGCATCAGGGATCTCCGTATCCGGGATCATCGGGCATCTCCATATCAGGGAGCACCAGGCATCTCCGTATCTGGGAGCATCGGGCATCTCCGTATCAGGGAGCATCGGGCATCTCCGTATCAGGGAGCACCGGGCATCTCCATGTCAGGGAGCACCGGGCATCTCCATATCTGGGAGCACCGGGCATCTCCGTATCTGGGAGCATCGGGCATCTCCATATCCAGGAGCACAGCCCCTCCGGTCCCCCACCCATGCTGTGAAAGCCGCCCCAGGTCTCAGCACATCTTATTCCAAAGATCTGCCACTCTGCTCATCTTTACTACAGAAATCTCTGAGGCTCCTTTCCAGGATCTTACAGAGTCCGTGAAAAAAGAAGGCTCAGAGCAATTTGGTTTGGGTCCGATTTTCTGCTGTAAGTCCGGTAAAAAGCCTCAGCTGTGCCTAACTGTGGCCTTTTGCCCTGGGCGCGTGTGTGTATGTGTGTCCACAGACTTCTGTACGTACGTGTGTACATATACAGTTGGCCCTTGAATAACACAGGATTTAGGGGTGCTGACACCTGCACAAAAATCCCCGTACAGGGGCGCCTTGGGGGGAAGGGTAGAGTTGGTCGAGCAATGGACTCTTGGTTTGGCTCAGATCATGAGCTCATGGTCCTGGGATTGAGCCCCACGATGGGATCCACGGTCAGCGCGGAGTCTGCTTGGGATTTTTCCATCTCCCTCTGCCCCTCCCCCACCCCACATTATGTCTTTCTCTCTCTTTCAAATAAATAAATACATTTTAAAGAAAATCCGTGAATAACGTTTGACTCCCCAGAAACTTAACTGCAAATACCCTACTGTTGATCAGAAGACTTACCAATAGTATAAACAGTCGATTCAAGCATATTGTATATATACAGTATATAATATTGCAGATATTATATACTGTATTCTTACAATGAAATTAGCTAAAGAGAATGTTATTTCAAACTTATAAGGAAGGGAAAATATATCTGTAGTATATTTACAGTCCTATACTTATCGAAAAAGATCCACATGGAAGTGGACCCTCACAATTCAAACCTGTGTTGTTCAAGGGTTAACTGTATATAAAACATTATGATACTATACAAACGTATATAAAATACATGTGTACCCATCATTGGATCAATAAATGACATGATGCTGGACAACAGAAATCATTACCTACATATATTTACATTATTTATGTATATTACCCTGCCTTCTTCAACAAAGCATTTGCATAGCTTGCCTTAATTTTAGCTCAGATTTAAGAAGATTCATCTATTCTTTTTTTAAAAGATTTTATTTATTTATTTATTTATTTATTTTTTTTTTTTTAAAGATTTTATTTATTTATTCATGAGAGACAGAGAGAGAGAGAGAGGCAGAGGGAGAAGCAGGCTCCCAAGGAGCAGGGAGCCTGATGCGGGACTCGATCCCAGGTCTCTGGGATCATGACCTGAGCCGAAGGCAGACGCTTAACCATCTGAGCCACCCAGGCGCCCAAATTTATTTATTTGACAGAGAGAGAAAGAGGGAGATAGAGCACAAGCAGGGGGAGCGGCAGGCAGAGGGAGAGGGAGAAGGAGGCTCCCCGCTGAGCAAGGAGCCCGATGCGGGGCTCGATCCCAGCACTCTGGGATCATGACCTGAGCTGAAGGCAGACGCTTAACCGACTGAGCCACCCACATGTCCTGAAGATTCATCTCTTCTAATGCAAACAAAAGGATATTTCTCAAAAAAAAGGAACAGTCATCTCCTGCTGTTGTCTCTAACTCATTTCTGTTTGTTAAATGCCGGCAGGATAACTGTGGATGCACGAAGTGCTGTTGTCATTTCTGACATCTGAAACGTACAGGGTGTGGGTCCCCTCAGAAGAGCCTTCCGTGTGTTGCTTCAAGCACAGGAGACTATAAGCCTTACTGGAGATGTGGAGGCTGGAGATATCTTTCACACTTGGCACTTCTCAAAAGAGAGGCTGAAAATGTAAACTCAAAAGACAGACAAACCCCACTTGCTTATTTTCAAGAAGAACGGTATATATAAAACTAACCAATGAAGACACTAAGTCTAGATGTTATGACTGTATTTTCCAGGGCAATAAGATAAGAAGAGGACCTCTATGAGTTCAATTCTATAGTGTCTTGTGTGTACGTCTTAAGAGGTCTTTGGAACAGAAAGATCTTTGAACCTATGCTTCTCTATTTTAGTTTTTTGGGGAACCGGTATGGATGGTGTTTATTTTGGGAAATAGAGTAAATATTCCCAAGTTTGGAAGAGTCAGCCTATCAGAAGATGCAAACCCAACATTCCATTTCTAAAACAGGACACCTCAATCATCAGACCTCTTTCTCTGGGGAATGGCCAGCCAGCGTCTTCAGCAATTATACCAGTCAGAGGAGAAATTTCCGTGACTTCCGTGGGCCATAAAAATCTGATACCATCAGCAAACTGGAAGGCATTTCCAGTGAAGGTGGCTTCACATACAAAAGCAGCAGAACTGAGTACCACAAGCTCATGGCAAACCACCAGGACCCAGCCCTGCTCAGTGATGCTTATTCATCTGGGAGACTAATCCTAAATCTCAACTCCAAGCTGTGGGGCAAAGAAGGCACCCAGGGGAGACTTTCTGTGCACCTGAGCACTCAGAGACACGCTCCACTTGCAAACATGTGAAAGAACCTGAAAAAGTAACCTTTTTTAAAGTCTTTAAAACATGAGAGAGCTTATCAAGACAGGGAGGAATTGCTAAGCCAATATGACAGAGAAACTGCTTACGTGGATAGGTACATCAACTGGGAAGAAAGGTTTGCCCTAAGGGTACTTGTCAAGCCCAGAAATTTTTAGATTTCCTTCTGACAGCCTAATGGGGCAAAGGGGATAGAAATGACAGATTTGGCAAGGTCTTTTTATTACAGTAATGGAACTGTTCTAAAATAAGCTTATTGTGATGGCTATATAATTCTTTATATATGCTAAAAATTCGTGGACTTGTACACTTAAAATGGATGAATTGTATGATATGTGAATTGTATCTCAATAAAGGTTGGGGGGGGAACTCAGTGAAGTGAGATCACTTTCTATTTGAGGGCAAAGTTAGGGGGAAACTGTCTTCTAGAAGCCGGCTGGCCTCCCCCTTCCCCACCTCAACTGATCTGCTCTGGTTGCCAGGCACATGTTTACCTTAGAGACAGAGCACCCCCCCCCCAGGGTTCTGAGCCTTCAGTTGAGACCCATAGAACACTGGCCCTTGGAGGCAGAGCTGTGGAGCCCTACACAGCCATGGAGGGCCTACTGCCTGCCATCAGATCCACTTTGCAGTTGGTCCTAGAGCCCCTGTGGGGTGCCCTGCTGGTGATTTCTGAAAGCTGGAGACATGTTTCAGTTCTCCATGAGTTTCCCTGGGAGATCCTGTCATATATTGTAATACTGGTTTTGACAGCGAAGAAACGACACATTTGGAGAAGTGTGAAGGTGCTAGGCAAAAGGTGTTTGGCCCACGCTAAAGTCTGTGGGAAACGTAGTGGGAATATGGGACCAATGACACAAGCTGATGATGCCCTAGGGCTGCCCGGGGTGGAGGCCAGTCTTCCCACATTACAAACCTTATGCTTCTCAGCAGTAAGTACTAACCGCTGTAGGCTGGCACTTCAGAACACCATTGACTTTCTGAAAATGGCGCAGAAGACCCAGCCTCCTAAACTTTCTCAAGTGACTGGTGATAGACCCATCTTAAGAACGTCAGAGAAGAATGGAAAACAACTTTGGAAGAAAATAATAGATGATTTGAATGGAAACACTGACGTTCTAGAGAGTCCAGAACTGCTCGCCCAAGAAATCGCGAGATGGAAGCAGAGACTCCAGGAAACGGAGCAGGAGAAAGAAAGGCTAGAGCAGTCGAACGCAGGAATGCAGCGGGCTCTGAAAGAGAAAGTCAGCCAGTTAATACCACTGGGTGAAAACCTTCTGAAGGCCATCCCCTGGCCTTGTCTCCTTGGAGATCTCTTGGGTCACGTCAACTGGGAAGTCAAGCAAAAGAGGGAAGCAGAAAATGACAATCAGCCCATCCATCGGTCAGAGGGTGATCTGAAGGGTGTCACTGACGATGCTGACTCCAATGTGTCCCTTCAAAGTGCTGAAGAGAAGAATGAGGAACTAGCCAGACAACTGTGGGAAGAAAAGCGAATCAATGAAGAGCTTATGGGACAAATCACAGATCTTCGAGCCAAGGAAGCCTCTTTGCAGATGGAAAATTCACAGCTTCAAAGTGAGATTCAGCAGTTGAAACGGAAGCTTCAAATTCTGCCTCAATTGTATCAAGAATACACCAGGGAACTTGAGAGAAAATCATTGGAGAAGGAAGCTCAGTGCTCAGACATTGAGAAGAATCTTTCCTACACGTGTGGAAACATGGAGTCCGCAACTCAGATTCGCAACTTATGCAAGAAGATGGCCGAAGACACCCGCAGAGAACTGGAGGAGAAGACCTCGCACTATCTAAAGGAGATCCTCTTCTATGCGAATAAAGTCCAGGAGAGCTGGATGGCAGCTGTGCTTACCGAGCGAAAAGTCAAGGAGCTAAGGAAAGAAAATGATCACATCAGGCAAATGTTGGCCAAAGCGGAGTTCAACTTCCCGCCTTTCCCAAGTGGCCGTTTTGCTCCTGCTCCCCCACAGGCAGCCCACGGAGGCCCAGACGTGTCAGGGGGCCCCCTGGATCATCAGCATCCCCAGGAAGGAGAAGAGCCAGGCCGCGAGGGCCCACGCATCCAGGGACACCCGCAGGTTTGACTGAGCTCACCGCAACCCAGTCCTGAACTCCCACAACCACGGCATAACATCTGCATGTGTTTTCTCTCTTTAAAGTAGTTTTGACTTATCTCTTTTTGGTTTAGATACTGCTATTTAATTGATATTACAATTGCTTTTATTCAAGTAGATTTAGCATTATAGTTTTCAGATACTATTTCTCCAGTCAAGTGTCATTTCCTATAATTCTTACCAATATATTGTTTTCACATCACCAGACCCTCTAGAATTAGATAATATTAAGTATTGTATTTTGATTTAAATTAAAGATCCACAATTACTTTAACAACTATTGAAATTTGGCATGGATACAAACATTTAAAATAACATTTTTCTATGGCATGAGCATTTTTGTATGCCATTTTGATACTCACGAGCATGTATTAGAAGTCTGTACGAGTAATTTAATATATATCTGAATAAATTTTGATTTAAAAAAATTGGAAAAAAAATCCCCTATTCCAACTTCATAATATTTTGATTAGACTAGCTTTAAATTCATAAATTAACTTATCGTAGTTTAAGGTTTACATTTTTTTTCTCCCCTGTTAACTTTTTTAAATGTTTTTCTTTTAAGATATTGTTTGCTCTTTAGACGTTTCTAAATTTTATGCAGTGAAAACGAAGGTTTTCCCTTGATGGCAAGCAAACACACACACACACACCCCACCATGCCGATTACAAGGCACGCTGAGTCGGTATGGCAGGAACAGAGGATAATATAACAGTAAAGAAAGCTGCAAAATTGTAAAAATATTTTAAAGAAAGAAAGAAAGAAACCATGCTCACACAATTTGTATAATATACCTAACTCATATACACACAAAAGGAGAGTTGCCCAGAAAGTGAGGAAAAAGCAGGGGGAGACTCCCAGATGCTAACAACAGGGGAAGCTCTTCCCAGCTCTGGGACTGCCTGGAGCAAGAAGGGGGGTGCAAGTGGGGGGCTGTCCTCAAGGAAGACAAAGATTTGCTGCAGGTACACATGACAGCCACCAGAGGGCGGGGGAGCGCAGGCCAGGGGAGTGCACGGCAATAACTTGAAGAAGGACCAGCGCACTTGGGTCTATACAATCTAAAGTGTGTGTGTGTGTGTGTGTGTGTTACTGCATTAATTCATATCCCTTTATTTAGTACAGGCAGATCTCAGAGATCGTGCAGATTTAGTTCCAGGCCACCACAATAATGCAAATGCCACCATAAAGCAAATAATTCAATAATTAATATTTTTCTGGAAGTCATTTTTTTTCTGGTTTCCCAGTGCACACAAAAGTTATGTTTGTTACACTACACTGTCATCTAGTAAGTGTACAATAGCATTATCTCTAAAAAAATAAAAATTAAACCATGTTGAATTAAAAAATATTTTCTTGCTAATAAATGCTAACCGTCGTCTGAGCTTTTAGCACGTTGTAATCTTTCAGCTGATGGGAGGGTCTTGCTTCAGTATTTGCTGACTGATCAGGGTGGTGGTTGATAGAAAGCTGTGGCAATTTCTTCAAAGAAGACAACTACGAAGGTTGCCGCCTCAGCTGACCCTTCTTGTCACAAAAGACTTCGCTGTATCGGGCAGCGCTGTGGAGGGATGTGAAGAAATTGAGGCGCTGTTGGGTGGGAATGTGAAACAGCATAGCTGCTGTGGAAAACAGTGTGGAGGCTCCTCCAAAAATTAAAAAGAGAGATACCATATGATCCGGTAATCCCACTTCTGAATATGTATCGCCCAAAACTGAAATCAGGATCTGAAAGGGGTACCTGCACTTCGAGTTTCATAGAGCACTATTCTTAGTAGCCCACGAGAGAAAGCCATCCAAATGTCCACCAATGGATGGATGGATGGGCTCAGAGAATATGGTATGAATGAGTAAAGAAAATGTAACATTATTCTTAAAAGAGAAGGAAATTCGGCCACACGCTACAATATGGATGAACCTTAAGGATAGTATCCTATGTAAAATAAGCCAGTCATACACACACACACACACACACACACCAGATATTGTCTGATACCTCTTATATGAGATCTCTAAAGTTGGTGAAAAATACAATAAAAAATAAAGCAGTCCAACTCCTACAAACAGAAAGTGGACCCATGGCTGCCACGGGCTGAGGAGTGAAAGGAATGGGTGGTTATTGCCTGGGTGTAGAGTTTCAGATTTGCAAGATTAAAATTTCTAGCAATCTCTTGCTCAACTATGTGAATTTAGTTAATAATACAAAACTACCAAACTTAAAAAGAATTAAAAGGGTAGATTTCATGTCATGTGTTTTTTACCACAATTTGAAAAAAAAAAAAAGAAAAGGAAATGTGAGATTTGGGATTTGAGTGGTGGGGAATTAGACTTGAGCTCTGTCTCCAACCAATGACTTCACCTCTCTACATTTTGGTTGAAGGAGTTGATCTAAATAATTTTTAAAGGTTCTACCCAGTTCTAAAATCTAATTGCTTTATAATTATAAAGAGAATATCTTAGTCATTGACTCTAAGACAAAGTCCTTTATAGTACAAAATGTTGACCTCCTTATCTTCCAAAAAATCCCTCTACTACACCTTGTCAATCGTATCAGACAGACAATCAATTCACATTGGATGCTCAGTGGTCAGCATCTCACTAAAGTAATTCATGCTGAAAACAACATGATAAGAACTTGAAAAAGGACAATGTTTACCTCAAGCCGAAGGAGGACCAAATTTTAAATATTCATATTATGCTCATTATATTTTTGATCACTAATCTTTACTGGATGTGTATGAGAAAGATGAGAGCAAAGGTCATTAGAAGAAAGAAAATTATCTCTGAAATGACCCTGATATCAGGTGAAGATCATCTGAATGCAGGAAGTACTAGAGGGATGGAAAGGAAGGAGCAGAATTACGACAGGTTGAGGATGGAACTTGGTGGGTATTAGACAGCAAAGGATCAGAGGATTTTCTAAGGTTTCAGTCTGGAGGGATGGGGGTAACAATGAAACAAGCAATGTTTGTAGAAAGGAAGGTACCTATGTCGAAACACACAGGAGAGAGATTGGGTCCTGGGATGAAGAGGCATCCTGGGGAGACTGCATGGGTACTTTTACATAGTGTTTGAAGAGAGACAAGAGCAGCAAGGCCTGGACCGATCCTTGGGGCACAGCGGCAGTTAAGCCAAAATCCTCACACTTGCAGCAGGTGTCTTAGGTGTTACAGAGATTAATGAATAAGAAAGCTTATGAACGAGGAAGAAGAGGCCCTGGCAGGGGTGTAAACAGGGAGGAGGAAGTAACCAAGACAGAGAAATGAAGCCAAAGGGGCCAAGGGTGAGTCAAAAGAGCGCCCTGCAGCAGAAGTCAGAGGAAGGGGCTGGTGGGGAGGTGTTGGTTAGTGTATCTTTGCTGCCAGAAAGGTATGGGAAGGAGGACATCCAAAGTGAGAAAATTCCTGAAAAGGCAGGAAGGGAAAGATTTCCAGGCTCAGATGAGAGAATCAAGTTTGGAAATCGAGGCGGGAACGGTGGAAGGATGAGTGTAGAAAGAAAGGTTATTTGCTGGAATGTATGGCCACAAGCCACAGCAAAAGAACTTTGCTAGCTCAAGTAGAAAGGAATTCATTTGGAAGGCTTTGGGGCAACTCCCAAACTGCATACGAAGGCCAGATAACCAGACTCGGCAGGGCTGAACCAAGGGAGACTGGGCGTAAAAAAGACAGGTGAGCTCCAAGCACAGCATGAGCTTGGGTTAGGCCCCATCACTGGTACTAGACACGTACCAAGGACACAGGTGTCATCTGGTCTCCTCTACTGTCACCTCAAAGCTCTGAAATCCCCAACTGTCCTCCCAAGATTCAAAAGTCCGGTGCCAAGTGTCTTCTTAGCTAACCCTCCATTATCTGCACACTCTCCCCCCGCCATGACTTCTAAGAGCACCTGACTATTCCGCTTTCTGAGACATACTTGATGTCCCACCAGATACCCAGGGCAGACATTCTTTCCAAAAATAAGGCTCTTACAAAAACAAAATTAAACAAATGAACCAAAAGCCTCATACAGTCAAAAGCAGCCAAAACAAGAGACACTTGTCTACCACTTCCCACCTCGCCAATTCCCAGACCTGCATTTCAAATCCAAAAGCAAAACAACATATATGATGCAAAAGTCTTCTGCCTCACATAAAAACAGTCTGCCTTCGTACTGCCGAAAACACTCTACTTCCCAGAGCAAGCCATTAAAATCTCTCCACTCTATCCAAGCTCCAGCCCCAAGACCCCCGACTGACACCCTTTCCTTTGGTTTGCATTCTCTAGCAAGCTTGTTCTGGTATTTTGCAAACCACAAAGCAGTGACAAAGTCAGACAACACTAATGCATGTGTAAACTTGGTGGAAAGAGATTTAAAAGGATGTTAAAACACTGACATGATACAATAAGGCAGGAAACTCTGGGTAATGGCTTTAGTTCTCTTCTCTGTGGCAGGTCTCCGCTGTGGGTAACATCAACGGCTTCCCTACGCCAGAGCCCCCTCCACGTCTACTTTGCCTTCAGCCAGCACTTTTGCAGCTGGGGACACTTAATCCTTGGGGTGAGCCTGTGACCCTCAATGTCACACATGGAGATGTCGGCTCTGGGTCATCCTGCGTGTATAGGGTTACAACAGCCTTTCAGAACTGCCTTTCACTAACTTTTTCTTTCTTTTTAAAACATCCTTTGGTTTTATACTGGGCAAGAGCAAAAATAAGATTACTTGATAGTAAATCGCCCCTACCGTACAATTCCAAAATGCTGCTCTTTACCACATTGTAAGATTTCAATACGCAGCCAGCCTATTTCTGATTTCTTCATGGGGACTAATGTGATATAATAATAAAGATGGCTGTATCCCCACCAGGTAATTCAAATCCCCACTTAAATCCTCCACAAGTGGCCCCAACTTTTCTCTTGTCCAAATAAAGACTAAGACGCAAGATGGTTTAAGAACAAATGAAAACTCCATCGCCTTCAACCGAACTCTAGCTCTATCTGTGTAAATAGTAAGCAGTATTTCCCTCTGATTAAACCATCTTTCATTTAAAGAACTATTTCACACTTGAAATTCGTACGCCATATGCAACTGTTATGGGATAAACTGCGTTCCTCCAAAATTTATGTTGATGTGCTAACCCCAGGTAACTCAGAATGTGAATGTATTTGAAGATAGGGCCTTTTAAAGAGTGATTAAGCTAAAAGGAGGCAATTAGGGTGAGCCTAATCCAATCTGACTGATGTCCCAATACGAAAAGGAAATTTGGACCACAAAGGGACACCAGGGACATATACACAGAGAAAGAAGGCAGCCATTTGTACGCCAAGGAGCAAAGCCCCAGAAGAAACCAAAGCTACCTCTACCTTGATCTTGGATTTCCAGGCTCCAGAACTGTAGGAAAATACATTTCTGTTGTTTAGCCCCCAGTCTGTGGTACTTTGTTATGGCAGTCCTAGCAAACTCATACAGCAACCCGTTCAAAGAGACCAACTGGATTATTAGTAAAGAAAACAATGTATGAATTGCCATCTACTTTCATCGGTGTTTTAAATACTTTTCCCATGTCATGAGGGGATGGATTTTGTAATTCCCAGTAGGAAAACATACTTGAAAATCTCCGCTCTTCTCGGTCTTGCCTTCTTAATCCACATGAACATCAAAATGTGTAGCCTCTGAAGAAACAACTCCGTTGTGAATATGATCTTCGAGGTGGGGATTTCTCACTGCCCACATTTAGATTAGAGTCCTACCAGATACAATCGCTCTTAGATGCTGGACAGCATATGCTGGGTTGCAGGGCGATGTAATAATTTCACCGGTTCTTTTCCATGTTGAAAGGCGTATTTCAGAAGCACTGCGGTGGAGGTATGTTAGCAATGTCGCTGTGTCTGTCTGAACGAGCAAGAGTAATTTAAATAGGACAAGTTCAGTGGCTACAGTCACCTGGGATCTCGGCCCATGGAGTTAAAGGAGTTTTCGCTGTCTGTAAATGCAGAGGATCAAAAGCTCCAACTCTTCTCTGCTCCTAGGGAATCACAACAGGACTCCTTGTGCCCTCCCTCCAGAGCTGGTCACGTGGTCAGTCCAGTCCAGCTCTGTTTGGAGGACTCAAAGCTCATCCTGGGGGTACGAACCCCTTGAATGCCCAAGGAAAAGTTTGTGAGATCTGCTAACGGTGACATAAAAACTTGACAATGAGCATCCCTCACATTTTCCTTCATTGGTGCTTCTTTTAATTTCTGGGCCAAAAAAAAAAACTGAAGTGGGAAAACAATTGAGATGTAAATATATAGATCTAGACCTTCCAGGAGGTGAAATCCACATCATGGTTAAGGTAAAATTTAATCCACCATCCAAGTGGCCGATGTTTAGTGTGTGCCATAAGGAAGCATATGCACTTTGCTGCATGGCCTTGAGAAAATGGCATTCCTTTTACTGTTCGTGCAAATCATCTTTGTTATTAATTTGCTCAGTTCGGTTTCTTCCTATCATATAATTGTCATGATAGTTTACAGAAAACATATCCCCTTTTTATAGTGGCTTGTGTAGAGAGACCACACTTAGTGACCTACTCCTAGCCCTGCCACTTAACTAACTACATGTTTTCCTGCAGTTGGTAAGAAAAGAAAAAAAAAACAAAGAAAAAAAAGACAGTGGTTGGTGGGGTTTCAGTTCCTTGAACAAGGGAGTGGCCCCAACAGAAAAGGAGTCTACATTCTAATAGCTCAGAAGGAAGACCTATTATAAAATCTTTCTTTGGAAACCAAAACCAACATTTAACTGTCTTATTAATAATAAGCCTATGTAACATTATTTCAAATACCCACACATGTATTTAACACAAGCTAATTAGCTGGATATGTTCCCAGGTAGTAAGTTGCTCAAAGTTACATTTTCATAAATATTATAGTTTTCAAGGGTGAGAATTTTTATGGACAAAATGAACATCTGGTAAGAGTTGCTTTTAAAAAGTTAAAATTGTTGGAGAAATGGTAGGGTAAATCTTAGAGCCTCAGTCCCCCATTTATCAGTTAATTAAAGCAGACCCAAATTTACTTTTTTAGGTGAAGCTTTACCTTTCTCAAGAATACTTCGTCATCATCGGTATTTTGATGTCTGCTGATGTGAATTCCATCCAATGAGCTTGTTGCTTAAGCTTTCCCCCCAGATTAAACCAGCCCAAGAGAGCATTCCATACGGTACAGCACTGCCGTGGCCCCACACGGAATCACTTCGTTGGATTGTTCTCTTGCGTGCTGCCATTGGCCCTAGTTTGGAGCATCTTGGAATCAGTCTTGAGAAATGTGTTGTTGAAATTGCACTTGGAATGTTGGCCAGGGTTATTGTTCTTAAAATCCTGGGGCTTGTTTTAAGATGATCCAAGGTAGAAGTTGTCGGTCATGACGGGTATGCAAACCTAGGCTTTTCCACATGATTGGTTTGTTGGCATCCCCTGAATTCTGTAGAGAGCACAAGTGAACTGGTTTTCCTAATTTGACTACTAGAATGCTCAGAGAGGTCTACCTCTGCAGTGCTTTTTTGTACATTGTATAACAAAGTTATATTTTTCTACCTTTACTGTTGTAAATCTGAGATGACACTGAAAGAATTTTCAGGACTGGAATATTGGAATAATAATTTTCTGTGCAATTAGACGGGCATTCATTGACACATTCACCCACATAACTACAACATATATTGAGTAGCTACGATGAGGGCCACAGACTAGCATGCCTATAGGGGCCAGGCTGGTAAAATAAATGTGTGACTGGCCACAAACAAAGAAACAGAGACTCCCACAAACTGCCCACCTAAAGGAATTCATTTATTAACTCTGTGCTGGCCGGATAAGGCAGGTGGCTAGAAGTCAGGTGGCTATTCCTACCCCCTGGCCAACAATGTGTCAAGCCCTAAAGTATACACTATGGCTATACATAAATAAGATATGAGGCTCCTGCCCCCCAGGGGCTTCACAGTTTGTTGAAGGGGGAAAACATGGAAACAAATGAGCACAATAGCATGTCAGAAGTAGTAGGAGCACCTGCAGGGTCCAGCAAGTAAAGTACAGAGTCAGGTGCAGGATTCCAGGTAGAAAATATACAAGGGAATTAGCAAACACAATGACTCCGTGCAACCCCAACTGCTGAGAGAGGAGATCCTCAGGATTGAGTCTTAGCGCACACCACTGCAAGGAACACACACTCAACCAGCAGGAGATCAATTCAGAAAATGAAGCCAGACCCGTCTAGCAATATTTCCGTGATTGTTTACTCGAGTAATCAGAAAATTAAAATATAGATACATGGAAAGAAATAACACTTACTCGAGGACATTAACCAGTTTTGGACTTGACGTCTCCAGCCTATATTTGTGAGTGCTGGGACATATAATTTGAATAAGTTTTCACTCATCGAGCCTCCAATTACTGGCTGGAATGATGACCTACAAAGAAAATACAGAATCACTACTTAATGGATTGAAAAGTAGTCAGGAAATACATGGGGCTTTATTAAGTGCATAATAATATTTTCAAGCTGACTTGGTAAACGATGACCTGCATTACTGATTTTTTAGGTTCATATTTATAATGACTATTGTTGTATCTTCCTGAGAGACTCTGGGCCCAAAATAGAGAAAAAAATAGTAAGAAATCTGGGATGCCTGGGTGGCTCAGTCGGTTGAGCGTCTTCCTTTGGCTCAGGTCATGACCCTGGGGACCTGAGATCAAGTTCCACATTGGGCTCCTTGCTCAGTGGGGAGTCTGCTTCTCCCTCTGCCTGCCACTCCCCCTGCTTGTGCTCTTATCTCTGTGGAAATAAATAAATAAAATCTTTTTAAAGAATAATAATAAATTTCACATTAATACTAAATGAATTCCTTAATTTCCAGTATAAATGTGCTCTTTTTTTTTTCTATGTTTAAAATTTTATACATTCTGTTAAGGGCTTATTCTTTAAAAAAATAAGTTGGCTTGGTAGTTTGAACTTCCTATTAGGCTTATTTTAAAATGAAGAATGGGAAGGATAAAAACCAATTCAGTGAAATGCAAAATGTATTTTAGATCATAAAGGAAAGAGAGTTTCACAGCTGATTCTCTCAATGTCAGACAAATTTGGTTGTAGTTTTGAACTTTTATAATGACCTTTGCACCCACCCTCCAAATGAGTTTGTGACCTATCTCCTTATTCTTGATGGATTTTGGTGAAACTGGACCCGACTTGATGAATTTGCAAAATGGAATTTCGCTTTAGTAACTCTCATTTGAAAATCCCAGCCTTAGATATCGAACTGAGTATGCTTTACCACACACATTCAGGGGTAAAATATGTTCAGGAATTCCGTAAAACTAAGGCAGGAATCCAAGCTATATGCCCACACAGTAGATGAAAACATTCTGGGCCTTGGTTAAGTTTTGTGTCCATAATGTCTCATTTCATACAGGCTCTTTCTTCCCCAGCAATAAAAACTAATCACTTCTCTTAAGAACCAAGCAAAGCCTAACATCATGTTATTTCACCTGAAGAAACTGTATATTAGTATATGGCATAAATGTCAATTTTGTTAAATGAAAGAGAATTGCAAATTGAGTCAGAAGGAGTAGGCTCAGAGGACCAGCATTTAAAATGCGGGGCCTGGGTGGCTGGGTGGGTTTAGCATCTGACTCTTGGTTTTGGCTCAGGTCATGATCTCAGGATTGGGAGATCGAGCCCAAGTCGGGGTCCCTGCTCAACGCAGTCTGCTTGAGATTCTCTCTCTCCCTCGCCCTCTGCGCCTCCCCCCCACTTGTGTGCACGCTCTCTCTCTCAAGTAAAATAAATAAATAAAATCTTTAAAATTCATGTAGGGTCATTGTGCTGTTTCCTGCTCATGTTTTGTACAGCTCTGAAGTGCACATTTGAGCAAGGTGTGCTCAAGGAGGCTTGTGTCCCCAACAAGCTGGAAACTTCCACGGTCACTTAATGATGAAACATGGCAGCGGAAAAAAGGACGGAATTAGCAGCACCATGAAAAGTGTTATTGGACTCTAAAGGGCGGAAATTAAAAATGAGAAAGCGAGTGATCAATGAACAGTATGGAGAAGCAAGCTAGAATTTAAACTGGCAAGGAAAAACTACTAGAAACCATCAGGGAAAGAAAATCAAAGTGTGAAGATAAATAATATAGACAATAAGTCAAAGGGGCGCAATATAATCAAAGTTCATACTACGTGTAGGTGTAATGTAAGTCAGATGAGAAAATGGATTTTTCTTCTTTGTGATCACACCTCTCTCGAGGTGTACCTGTCATTGCAGCTTTTTGAAATACAGAAGTACTCTGCCTAATGAAGAGATTAGTAGTCTACCATTGCGCTCTATCTGACTATTATTCTCTGAGAATAAGAAAGCTAATTATCTCATGCCTTTAAATTTAACGCAGGTAGATACCACATGCTCAATGTGACTAAGGAAATTATAATGAAAAAAGAGTTATTTGTAAAAACTAATGTTTTGTGTTAATATGCAGTATCTCTATAACATGAGTCCAAAACAGAAGTTATGGTGATCTGCCTAGAAGAGTAGTATTTATTCCATCATTATCTTTTCTCTTGTTTTCTCATGCTACATTCTGCTCACGGTTTCCTATACGTGCCCTTTAGTTTCCCATCAGTCTTCTGACTAATTCTTTCACTCCAAGTGCCTAGATTCATTGTCAGCAAAATGTAGTCAAATTCTATCCCTTCAAGGCCCAAAATACTGTCTCCTCCTGAAAGAAGCCCCTCTTTTCTCAACCAGAAACAATGCCTCCTCCCAAGAACTCTCATAGCAATATCCTTGCCAATCTTATAAAGCTTTAATGAAGAACAATTGCTTTCATCTTTATGGTAACAGTTATTTGGGGTACCTGTCTTATCTTTCATACATTCATTTGTTTTGCAAATGTTTCTGGAAAACCTTCTCCATTCAAGGATAGACTCTAGAATGTAAGATTTTTGATTTTAGATTCATGCATACTCAACATGTTAATTACCTATTGATAGGTGACAAATTACTTAAAAACTGAATGGCTCAAAGCAACAAGCATTTACGATCTCAGAGATTCTATGGGGCAGGAATCCTGGTGTGGCTAGGATGGATGTTTCTGGCTTAACATCTCTCATGACGTTGCAGTCATCTCAAGGCTCAAATGGGGCTGGAGAATCTGCTTCAAAACTCACTCAAACAGTTGTTGGCAGACCATCATTCCTCACCATATGGGCTATTCCATAGGTGGCCTATGGGTCCCCATGTCATGGCCACTGGTGATCAAAGAGAGAAAGAAAGAGACCAAGAGGGAGCCACCATCTTTTTGTGACTTCATCTTGGCAATGACATCTGATCACTTCTGCCATATTCTCTTTTATTAGATGCAAACCAATAAATTCATCACATATGCAGGGAGAGGGTATGACACAAGAACATGAACACCAGGAGGCCAGGATTATAAACTTAGAGACCTCTTACCATGCCTAATTACCACACACAATAAGTGTGTGATGAATAATCTGTTTAGGATTCTTGAACCTGTGAGTTTATGGTTTTCATTGAATTTGGTTATGATAAAAAAAAATTTCAAACATCCTTTCTTCAAATATTTTATGACCCCATTTTTTTCATTTTGAAAACTGTATGTATATACACTTAATATACTCATATATAATACACGTATATAATAATACACACACATATATATGTGAGGCCACTTAATGTTGTCCCAGAGCTCACAAATGCTCTGCTCATTTTTTCTCCATCTTTAGGCTTCCATTTTCTGTGTGTTTCATTCTATATGGCTAGGTTAATTAATTTTTCCCTGCAATATCTTACCTGCTCTTAATCCTATCCAATGTGTTTTTCAACAGACATTTTATTTTTCATTTTGAAAATTTTGATTTTGGTTCTTTGTATATCTTTTATTTTTCCTATCTGCTCATTCTCTCTTCCACTTTGTTAAAAGTAGAGAGTATATTGATAATACTGTTTATCTTTCTTGTCTACTAATTCTTATCATTTGTTTTGCTTCCGGGTTTTTTTCTATTTATGAATTTTTTCTACTTGCCATGGGTCTTTTTTCCTGTTTCCCTGCCTGCCTTGTCAATCTCGATTAAATGCCATGCAGTGTGAATTTTATGTTGCTTAGTGCTGAATTTTTTAAATGAATATTCCTTTAAGTATCTGGGGGCTTTTTTTTTTTTTTTTTTTCTGGAATGCGGATTAAGTTTGCTTGGAAATAGTTTGATTCTCTTGAGGGTTGTTTTTAAGCTTTGTTGGGTGGATATGGAACAATCTCTCATCTGGGGTTAAATATCGAGGTATAGGTGACCTTTAATAACATTTACATATTAAATTATGCAATTTAATAATTTTTGACATATTTGTACAATGTTCTTATTTAATTGTTGACCTATAATAAAATGTACGTGTTAACGTATACCGTTATTAAAGTTTTGAATTATTTATACATCCACGAAACCATCACCACAATCAAGACAGTGAACATATCCATCTTCCAAAGTTTCCATGTGCCCCTTGGCAATCCCTTCCTTGCTTTCTATGACTGTAGATTAACTCACATTTTCTAGAGTTTATATAAATGAAGTCTACAGAAGATATTCTATGTTTATCTGGCTTCTTTCACTCAGGATAATTAGTTCTCAATTCATACGCTATGTTGTAGTGTATACCAACAGCTCATTCAGTTATATTGCTGAGTTGTTTCCATTGTGTGGATATACCATAATGTGTTTATATATTCACTTGGTGATGAACAATTGGATTCTTTCCAATTTATAGCAATTATAAATAAGGCTGCTGTGAATATTTGTATACAAGTATTTGAAAGAACATAGGCTTTCTTTTCTCTTGAATAAATAGCTAGGAGTAGAATGGATCATATGGTACATGGATGTTTAATTTTTAAAGTCACTTCCAATGATTTTCCAAAGTGGATGTACCATTTTACATTTCCAATAGCAGTATAGGAGGGTTCCAATTTCTCCACCCACTTGCCAGTACTTTGTATGGTTTTTAATTTTAGCCATTCTAAAAGGTATGTAGTGATATCTCCTTGTGGTTTTAATTGGCATTTTTAAATGACTTGTCAAAGTCTAGCATGTTTGTATGTACTAATTTGCCATCAATATATCTGCTATGGTAAAATATTTGATCAGACTTTCTGCTCATTTTTAAAATTGTGCTGTTTCCTGTTGAGTTTTGAGTATTCTTTACCTATCGTAGATTCCAATCCTTTATCGGAGCTAAACTTTGCAAATATTCTCCTAGTCTATGGATTATATTTTTATCCACCCAACAGTGTTGTTTGAAGAGCAGACATTTAAAAAGTGTTGAAGTATATTTTAAAAAAATATTTGATTATAACTATGCTTTGAAGTTGGATCTAAAACAATTTTTTTTTTTGCCTAATTCAAAGTTTACATTGTTAAATCTATTGACATGAAGTTATTTAGAAAATTACCTTGGGGGTGCCTCAATTGGTCAGTCTGTTAAGAGATGGATGTTGATTTTGGCTCGGGTCATGATATCAGGGTCACGAGATTGAGCCCCACGTCAGGCTCCGTGCTCAGTGCGGAGTTTGCTTGGGATTTTCTCTCGCCCTCTGCCCCTCCCCCCACTCTCTCTCTTTCTCTCTCTTTCAAATAAATCAAATCTAAAAAAAAGAAAAAGAAAAAAGTCCACAAAATTCCCTTGAGGTTCACTAATAGCTATAGAATCAGCTTTAATGTAATCTGTCCCATTAGCAATTTGGGTCTTCTTTTCTTTCCTTCACATCAAGCCTGGCTAGTTTGTCAATATTACATATTATCAGTCTTCTCAAATAATTTTAGTTTCATTTATTATCTCTAGTAATATTTTTTTTTTTGTTTTCTGTTTCATTGATTTCCATTTCTATTTGCTTTCTTCTTCTTTGGATCAAATGTGCCTTTCCTTTTATTTTCTAGATTCTTAAGGTAGAAACATAGGCCATTAACGTAAGACATGTGTTCTGTTTAATAGAATTGTTTCGTGGTACAAGTATCACCCTGGTGTTATTTTACAGTATTCAACCAATTTTAACATGCTGTGTTTTTATTTTCTTTTTCCATTCAACATATTTCCTAATTCTCCTTTTTGATTGCTTCTTTGATAAATGGATTGCCTAAATATATGTTACTTAGTTTCTGTACTTCATAAGTTTTCAAGCAATCTTTCTGGTTTTGAATTGTAATTAAATTCTAACTTTATCCTAGAACATATTTTGCATGAATTGAATCTTTCAAAATTTATTGAGATTTGTTTTCTGGTCCAAATTATAACTTTATAAAAATGTTCCATGTGTGGTTGAGAAGAACGTGTAGTCTGATGTTTTGGAGTGGATTGTTCTATATATGTAACATAAGTCAGGTTTGTTGATAATTTTGTTCAATTTTTCTATATCCTGCCTGAATTTTATGTCTGCTCACTCTATCAATTATTGAGGGAGGGGGATACAAATCTCTGATTCTCTTTGTGAATTTGTTTGTTTTTGCACTTTCAGTGGATTTTAGCTTTGTGAATTTTAAAACTCTCTTAGGTCATGAACATTTTTGGTTGTTTTGTCTTCTTAAAGGACATTTTTACCACCATAAAATTACCTTATTTATCTCTTCTAATATTCTTGGAAATTTACTTTGTGGGATACTGATATACCCACTCTGCTTGGTTTTTCTGTTTTTTCGTTTTGTTTTGTGTTTTAGTGTTAACATAGCATATTTTTTCATCCTTATTTTTAATCTATTTGCATTGTTATAGAGATCATTTCTGCTAGGCAACAAGAATATCGGTATTGCTTTTTTATCCAATCTGACATTTTGCTTCTTAATTGGAATGTTTGGGCTCTTTACTTTTAATGTAATCAATGATATCATTAGGTTTAACTCTGTTTTCTTGTTGTTTGTTCCCTATTTGTCTCATTTGTTTTTTGTTCCCTTTTTCTGTTGTTCTATCTTGTTTGGAATTAATTAAATATAATTTTGGGATTCCATTTTATCTCCTTTTTGGCTCATTAGCTGAACCACTTGTTTGGTTATTTTAGTCATTGCTTTAGGGTTTGCCCTACATTTATCACAATCTCCCTTCAAGGGACATCATACCACCATGTAGGGTATAAAGCCTGTAATGGTATGAAATGCTTGCATTTCTCACCTCCTGACTTTTGTGCAACTGTATACATTTTCCTTAATAATTAGATTGAGCAAAGGCAAAGTTAAGAAGAAAGAAAGAGAGAGAGAGAGAGAGAAAGGGAGAAGAGAAGGGAATAAAGGAAAAACGGAAGGAAGAAAGAAAAGGCAGAAAGAGAGAGAGAGAGAGAACAAAACAGCTTTAATCTCTTCATGGCAATTCCAAAACCCAAGAAGTTCTGAAAACCAGAGGCTTTCATGACATGTTTGACAGCAATACCTGACCTAATCTGAATTGATTTGGTGGCAAAGCCTGACCCAAAGTGGCATGAGGCTGCTTGGAGTCTTCATGACTCTTCGTGTAATTATTCACAGATTTTGCTACAGAAAGCTGCGTGGGAAGAGTGAGCGCAGCAGGCCTGAGACTGCTCCCCCTTAAAAAGGCCTCTGCATGATTGGCTCCTGACTGGCATCTGGAAACTTGCATTTTGGGAGGGTTGCCACCATCCCTGACTCATAAGAGCGGCTTACTATGCTCAGCTGTTCATAGAAACAATGTGGCTTATGTTGAAAACCTATTTCTCCTTATGGGAGTCTTGAATTTTGGTCTGTGCAAGGTGAAGGGTGTTTATGTGTCGAGTCCCCAATAAAAACCCTGGGCGCTGAATGTCCAATGAGCTTCCGTGGTAGATGCCATGTCACATGTGTTGTCACATATGTAGCTGGAGAGATCAAGTGCATCCTGTGTGACCCCCCTGGGAGAAGGCTCTGGAAGCTTATGCCTGGTTTCCTCTGGACTTTGTCCCTTGAGCTTTTTATCTTTGCTGATTCTGCTTTGTGTCCTTTTGTTATAATAACTCATAGCTATGAGCATGACTATATACTGACTTCTGCGAGTCCTTCTAGCAAATCACCAGGTCTGGGGATGGTCTTGGGAACCCCTGACAATGAAGTGAATGTGACTGATTGTAGGGCACTACTCAGGAATTCACTGGGATTGTTACATAGCATACGCTATGTGTCCTGTATAACTTATCTAATATTTCCAAAGTTCTGATTTCTTTTTTTTTTCTCTAAAGTGTGTATGACCTGTGATTTTGGATAAAAGATTGTGTAACTGTATCCACAAACACACATATATTAAATATAAATAGTTTGTATGTATAACTCGTCGGGAAGTTCTTATGAACTACTGATCTTTGCCAGGTAAGATCAATCATGATGCCTTAGACTAAGATGATAATGACGGAAGGTGCTAGTAATAATAATAATAATAATAATAATAATAATAATAATAGCTAACAGTCTTGAGTTCTCATGCCTAGTATCAGACACTATTTGCAACCTGTACAATAACTCAGCAAAATACGTATTATTAGTATTCCCCTTTTTGTTGTTGTTGAAAATAAACTATGTCTCAAAGAGGTTGTGCCATGTGACCAACAACGTAAAGTTCACAAGGGTGGGAGACAGGGACTTCAGCCCAAGTGTATGTGGATGGATGCCTGCGCCCCAATCACAATGCCACAGGGAGTGACTCTGCTCAGCACAGAGCTCATTTCTCTATTTTCTTTCATTAGGGCTTTTCCCCTCACTCACAGATTCACTTCTGGGATTTTCAAGAGTCTGTGCCTCAGGCTTGTTGACAGAATTACAGGCAGACTATTTGCTTCCCTCAGTGAGTGCTGCTAGTTGGCAGCAGAAAATGTGCTTTTGTGTTCCCTCGCTGGGCTTTTGTTCCTTTACCACGTAATCACTACCATATGTTGACTCTCATTCACACAAGTGACCTTGTATTTTATTAAGTAATATCCTGAGTGCAGACAAAAGCAAACTTTATCAATCCTACTAAAATCCAAAAAAAAAAAAAAAATGCACAGAGGAGAGGAGGAAAAATAGGGAGTCCGAATGGAAGCTAGAACCCAGGTCACAAACAAGGCTAAGACCAGGCAGGCCAGAGAGAAAGGTTTAAGATTTGGCTGACTTCCACATGGCATATCCTTAACGCTCCAGGCTCATGGCTCTCCGAGAAAGCTACACTTGGGAGGACATTTGTAGCTGGTAGAAAAATGTAACAAGGGATCTACAGGGAAAGGCTCACAGCTGAAGAGACCCTTAACTAAGAATCAAGAGATCTAGGTCCTATCAGTGGTGCTTCTCCTTCCTTGGGGTGTGACGTTGGGCATGTCACTCAGTTTTCCTGAGCCTCAGTTGTCGCTGGCCACAAAATGCATTGTTCAGCGTCACCCCTGAAGTCCCCTTCAACGTAAAAATTCACTGATCATCATCACCAAATAAACATTCTGGGTCAAAATAGGTTTCACAAGAGGTATCTGAAGAAAGAAAAAAAAAAAAAAAAGTCTATGTTGTCAGTTAAACATTCTCCTTAAAGGACTATTATGCTTAAAGTCAATATCTGTAGTGGAGTTTTAAGAGGCCTTCCTATCCTCATTCTCTGACCCGTATGCTTAATCTCAAAATGTCCTCTAATCTCTGTGAGGTTTCAGAAGGTCTGAGAGAACAATGCCAGAGACTTAATGTTCTTTTTTTTTTTTTTTAAGATTTTATTTATTTATTTTTTTGAGAGAGAGAGAGAGAGCCAGCACACAAGTGGGGGGAGGGGCACAGGTAGAGGGACAAGCCGACTCCACGCTGAGGGAAGACTCCCCATGCAGGGGCTCAATCTCATGACCCTGAGATCATGACCTGAAAATCAAGAGTCGGATGCTTAATCGCCTGAACCATCCAGGCTTAATGTTCTAGGATGCAGCAAGTTCAACCTGAATACATTGAATTTCAACTTTCTTCCTTCAGGAATAGATTATTTTGTCCCTACTAAGGAGGTTTTGAGCAACATTTCAATGTTTAAGACTGCCCACTGCTTTTTGTTTAACGGTGGCGCTAGGGATTATCTCAAAAGACACAGGAGACAATAAAAAAAAGCGCTGGACTTGGAGGAAAAGGACAGGCCTTGGGATCTAGATCACTGCTCCCTAACTGTGTGACATGGACGTGCTCAGTTGAGGTCAGGAGAAGGGACGGTTCTGCTTCTCACTGAGCTGTAGAGATGAAGGAAATGGCATGCCTCAAGGGGCCCATGTGTACATGCAGCCCGCAGAGTGGGTCCCGAGACGTTCAACACAAATGTCTCTGAGCAAGTGCTACTCGGGAAGATCTGTGCGAGAAGGTATTACCACTGTGTTCAGTTGTTTGTCCAGAAGGGGATGTGTTCTAGTTTGGACGCTGTGATGGTTAAGTTTATGAGTGACCTTGACGGGCCACAGGATTCAACATTATTTCTGGGTGTGTTTGATGTTTGATTAAACATTATTTCTGGGTGTGCCTGCGAAGATGTTTCCAGAAGAGATTAACATTTGAAAAGGTGAACTGACTAAAGCAAATGGCCCTGTGCAGTGTGGGTAGGCATCATTCAACCCAAACTCTTAAATGTCTGAATCTCTCTCTGTCTGACAGTTGAAGCTGAGATATCTTCCTGCCCTCAGTGCTCCTGGTTCTCAGACCTTCACACCTGACCCAGAATCTATACCACCAACACTCAGGCCTTTGAACTATTCCATGAGCCAATTCCTTACAATAAATCATTATCTATCTATCTATCTATCTATCTATCTATCTATCTATCTTTCTATCTATCTATCTATCTCCTATTGGTTTTGTTTCTCTGGAGAACCTTGACTAATACAGGCACCAAGAAGGAAGTTAAAGTTTATAACTTCAGAATAATAGACCAAGTAATGATTTAAGGAGTTGTTAATAATGGTGATATTAATAAACAGTAGGTTAAATGTATTGAATGCTTAGAGTGTATACTTTGGTGCTTAGTACTCTGGCTACATTAATTCTTTGAACATACCATAATAGTATTTGTACTAAGCAGATGAGAAAATTGAGGTCCCAAGGAGTTGAACCTACTCAAGACCACTCACCAGTGAGTGGCTAAGCTATACTTTGAACCAGAGTCCAATTCTAGAGTCCATTTTTTTTTTAAAGATTTTATTTATTTATGTATTAGAGAGCGAGAGAGAGAGAAACACCATGAGAGGGGAGAAGGTCAGAGGGAGAAGCAGGCTCGCCGCTGAGCTGGGAGCCCGATGTGGGACTCCATCCCAGGACTCCAGGATCATGACCTGAGCTGAAGGCAGTCGCTTAACCAACTGAGCCACCCAGGTGCCCTCTAGAGTCCATTTTTATATACAAAGCAAGCAGTCAACATCATAGCAGGAATAGCTTTGGGAGACAATCATCTATAGAAATTTATACATTAAAAACTTGATATTTAGGGCGCCTGGGTGGCTCAGTTGGTTGGGCGACTGCCTTCGGCTCAGGTCATGATCCTGGAGTCCCTGGATCCAGTCCCGGATCAGGCTCCCTGCTCGGCGGGGAATCTGCTTCTCCCTCTCACCCTCCCCCCTCTCATGTGCTCTCTCTCATTCTCTCTATCTCAAATAAAAAAATAAAATCTTTAAAAAAAAAAAAAAACTTGATATTTAGAACTTTGGGGAACCTGCGTTGCTCAGTTGTTTAAGCATCTGATTTGATCTCAGCTCAGGTCTTGATCTCATGAGTTGGAGCCGCACATTGAGCTCCAGGCTGGGCGTGGAGACTACTTAAAAAAAAAATCCTAAAATTTTGAGCATTGAGAAATTAAAAACACAAGAAACAACAAATGTTGACAAGGATGTAGAGAAAAAGGAACTCTCGTGCTCTGTTGGTGGGAATGAAAACTGGTGTAGCCACTGTAAAAAGCAGTATGAAATTTACTCAAAAATTTAAAACTCTAACTATCCTATGATCCAGTGATGACACTACTGGGTATTTACCCCAAAAATACAAAAACGCTAATTCGAAAGGATAGATGCACCCCTGTGTTTATTGCAGCTTTATCTACAATAGCCCAATTGCCTATCAAGAGATGAATGGATAAAGCAGATGTGGTATACATATACAATGGAAAATTATTCAGCCATAAAAAGATTGAAATCTTGGGATGCCTGGGTGGCTCAGTCGATTAAGCATCTGCCTTTGGCTCAGGTCATGATCCCTGGGTCCTGGGATCGAGTCCCCCATTGGGCTCCTTGCTCAGTGGGGAGCCTGCTTCTCCCTCTGCCTGCCACACCCCCGCTTGTGCTCTCTCTCACTGACAAATAAATAAATAAAATCTTTAAAAAAATGAAATCTTGCCATTTGCAATGACATGGATGAAGCTGAAGGGTATTATGCTATGCGAAATAAAGACAAATACCATATGATTTCACTCATACGTGGAATTTAAGGAAAAAAATGAACAAAGAAAAAAGAGAGAGAGAGAGAGACAAACCAAGAAACAGCCTCTTAACTATAGAGAACAAACTGATGGTTACCAGAGGGGAGGTGGGTGGGGGTTGGGAGATACAGGTGATGGGGATTAAGGAGTGCACTTATCATGTTGAGCTCTGAGTAATGTATAGAATATTTGAAGCATTGTATTGTACACCTGAAACTAATAAACACTGTATGATGATTTTACTGGAATTAAAATTTAAAAACTTAATAAAATTAAGGAAAAAAACCCCAACTTTGAGCATTGAGAGATTTATAGATCTACAAACTAACCTGAACAGCAGGAAGCTAAATCCCAGGAAAAAGAGAACCTAGACAAAAAAGAACATTTTAGATAAAATAGCAACTGTTCTCTTGGTCTTTCTGGTGAAAGGTTAGCATTCCCTCTTATTAAGGAGTAATTGGATGTCTGTATCAGAACTTCACTATATAAAGCCATTTTATGGTGGTTGATCATAAAGTGAAAGAATGTGGGTTTGGTTATCTCTGATGAATACTTTAGACATCTTTTTTTTTTTTAAGATTGATTGAGTGATTGATTGAGTGATTGATTTATCTGAGAGAGAGAGAACACACAAGTGGGGGAAGGGGCAGAGAGAGAGGGAGAAGGAGAGAAGCAGACTCCCCACTGACCGTGGAGTCTGACCCGGGGCTTGATCTCACCACCCTAAGATCATGACCTGAGCCGAAATCAAGAGTAAGACCCTTAACTGACTGAGCCACCCAGGCGCCCCAAAATCTTTAGACATCATTGCATACATCGTCTTCAAGATCTTTTCTAAGTGAAATATAGATCAGGATGTGACAAACTTTTTCTGTGCAGTGCTAGGTAGTAAGTATGCTCAGCGCTGTGGCCCATATGGTCTCCCTCTAAACACCTATTGGGCTCTGCTAGCATAGTGGGACATCACCCATAGACCATTCATAAGTAGATGGGCATGGCTGTATCCCAATAAAACTTCATTTACAAAAATAGGTGGCAGGTCATTTGCCAAACCTTGGTACGTAGCTGGTATCTGTGTTAGGTAAAGCAACCAGCGCATCTTATTTTGCTCTGCACTGTCCCAGCTTTATCACCGGAAGTCCTACATCCCATGAAACCCTTCATTCCAAGTTGATTGCCATGAATAAGTTGACTTACAGTCAAATTCTGAGACATAGAGCACTCCAGATATAACAGTCATCCCTCTCCCCACCCTAAAATTGCCTTTGCCGAGCTTATATCTGTCAGCATAGAGTTATAAATTACAAGTGCATTCTGTTAACCCCCACATATTACACATGCAGAAGGGACAGGAACCAGATACCAATTTTCTTTTACAACATTTGCTTCCATAAGGGGACTTCCCACTTCCTCCCACAGTTGGGCCCATCTTCAGACAAAAGTACAGACTGAGTGTTGGCAAGGTGTCTGGGCATCTCCGGAGATAAAAGTGAAAGTATAATAGAATTGTCGTTTTGGACTAATTATGATGATTCCATGTTAGAGCAAGCCCCAGGCGGTCTGCTGAACTTCAGTGGATAAACAAAGGAAGGAGTCTTCAAGGAGTGCAGTAATACAGAGGAAAAGGAACCCCAAACAGAGCACTAATTGGCTGTTTTCTTGGCAGCTTCAGCCAGCTCCAGCATGGGCTTTTAAGGATGATGTGTTAGGAATTACGGAAACCATGATCTCTCTACTGTCGGGAAGGCTGGGACACACCAGGGATGCAAATAATAGGTTGATGTTCATGGTATTTGGAGAGAAAATTGGCACCTCCCATTGCTACCTATGTAGCCTTGGCCTTGGAGAAGTCCCTAAGTCCTTAGGCTTCAGAGTCCCCATCTTTCACGCAGTAATAAAACCAAGCACCCCATAGAGTTCTGTTGAGAACTGAAGGTGACATTCCTCATGAATTTGCCTAATTTAGGAATGTGTCTTTATACATATGGTCTGACTTGCCATGAGGCTGCATCCTCTGTGGGGTTCTGTATTTGGGGAACACACCCTGTATTGGTGAGTCAGGGATGGTATCCCAGAAGTTATTACTTTTATGTTAAAAGCTAAAGGATGATGAGTATTTATTTAATTAAAGTAAAAGGAAGGAGATGGGCGGAGCAAGATGGCGGAGGAGTAGGAGACCTGCATTTCGTCTCCTCTCAGGAATTCTGCTGGATAGGGATCAAACCATTCTGAACACCTACAAACTCAACAGGAGATCGAAGAAAAGAATAGCAACAACTCTCTGAACAGAAAAGCGACCACTTTCTGGAAGGTAGGACGTGCGGAGAAGTGAATCCGAGGCGTTATTCGGGAGGATAGACGGTGGGGGAGGGGCCTCCGTCGGCCGCTTCTGGCAAGTGATAGAGCCACGGAGCACAAAATCGGAACTTTTAGAAGTCTGCTCCGCTGAGGGACGTCACTCTGGTGGTGAAGTGGGGGGTGGAACCCTCGCGGGACAGTGTGGTCTCAGGACCCTCGGGGTCACAGAAAGACCGGGGGTGCCTGAGTGTGGCAGAGCCCCCAGGTATCGGAGCAGGGAAGCCGGCTGCAGAGACAGAGCCCAGGCGCGGGCTCTCAGCTCAGGGTTGCTATAAACCGTGATCCGCGGCACAGTCGGGCCACTGCTCCTCCAGCAGGGACCCAACAAGCGGCAGATCCGGGGAGACTCACCTTCTTCCCCCGGGAGGAGAGGTGCGGGAGCGCACCGCGGGGATCTGCTGGGTTTGGAGACTCCACGCCGGGTCGGGTGCCAGATAGAAAGGCGCGGTCACAGGCCGGGTGAGCGTGGAGTGTGGCTGGAGATCGGGGAGACGGGAGTAACTGACTGCTTTTCTCTGGGGGCTCGCTGAGAAGCGGGACCCCGAGTTCTCGGCTCCTCCGGGGCGGAGACTGGGAGGCCGCCATTTTCACTCTCCGCCTCCAAAGCTGTAGGGAAAGCTTGCAGGGAACAAAAGCTCCGGAGAGCAAACCCGAGCAGATTACTTAGCCCGGACCGGCAAGGGCGGGGCAATTTTGCCTCCGGCAAAGACATTTGGGAACCACGGCAACAGGCCCCCCCCCCCCAGAAGATCAGCGAGAACAGCCAGCCAAGACCAAGTTTACCGATCAATGAGAACGGCAGAACTCCAGCGCTAGGGGAATACTGCACGTAGAATTCATGGCTTTTTTACCATGATTCTTAAGTCTTTCAAAGTTAATTATTTTTTTTAACTGTCTTTTTTTCTTTTTTCTTTTTTTCTTTTTTTTTTTGAATTTTTCTTTTTCCCTTTTTCAACCAACATCTTTTCAATCCCTTTTTTAAAAAAAAAAAACATTTTTATTTTTCATTTTTAAAGTCATATTCTATCCCTTCATAGTAGTTACCCGTATTTTTGGCATATATATATAAGTTGTTCTCTCTTTAAAATCTTGAGATAGTTTCTTCTAACAGATCAAAATATACTCTAAATCTCTAGTGTATGGTTTTTTCCTACTCCCCTGGCTGATCACATTCTCTCCCTTTTTTCTTTCTTTCTTTTTTTTTTTTTAATCCTCTTCTTTCTTTTTTCAAACAACTTATCAAATCCTTTTTTAAATTTTTTTATAATTTCCATCTTACACTCATATTCCATCCCTTCATCATATCAACCCTTATTATTGTACATATATAAGTTTTTCTTTCTTTAAAATTTTGGGAGGCACTTTCTTTTAACAGACCAAAATACACCCAAAATCTAGTGTGTGGCACTGATCTATAAACCAGCCTGATCATATTTGATCACATTCTGTTTTTGTTTTGTTTTGTTTTGTTCTGCTTTTGTTTGTTTTTATCTTTATCTTTTTCTTTTTTCTTTTTTTCTTTCTTTTTCTTTTTTCTCTCTTTCCCTTTCTTTTCCCACTACTTCAGGTCTTTTCTGAGTTGTTTAGAGTATATTTTCTGGGGACGTTGTTACCCTGCTAGCATTTTGTTCTCGCATTAATCTATTCTCCTCTGCACAAAATGACAAGACGGAAAAAATCACCTCAACAAAAAGAACAAGAGGTAGTACCGACTGCCAGGGACCTACTCAATACGGACATTAGTACGATGTCAGATCTAGAGTTCAGAACCATCACTTTAAAGATACTAGCTGGGCTTGAAAAAAGCATGGAAGTTATTAGACAAACCCTTTCTGGAGAAGTAAAGAACTAAAATCGAACCAAGTAGAAATCAAAAAGGCTATTAATGAGGTGCAATCAAATATGGGGGCACTAACTGCTAGGATAAATGAGGCAGAAGAAAGAATCAGTGAGATAGAAGACCAAATGATGGAAAATAAAGAAGCTGAGAAAAAGAGAGATAAACAACTACTGGATCACGAGGGCAGAATTCGAGAGATAAACGATACCATAAGACGAAACAACATTAGAATAATTGGGATCCCAGAAGAAGAAGAAAGAGAGAGAGGGGCAGAAGGTATAATAGAGCAAATTATAGCAGAGAACTTCCCTAATTTGGGGAAGGAAACGGGCATCAAAATCCAGGAAGCACAGAGAACCCCTCTCAAAATCACTAAAAATAGGTCAACACCCTGACATCTAATAGTAAAACTTACAAGTCTCAGAGACAAAGAGAAAATCCTGAAAGCAGCTCGGGAGAAGAGATAGGTAACCTACAATGGTAGAAACATTAGATTGGCAACAGACTTATCCACAGAGACCTGGCAGGCCAGAAAGGACTGGCAGGACATATTCAGAGCACTAAATGAGAAAAATATGCAGCCAAGAATACTATATCCAGCTAGGCTGTCATTGAAAATTGAAGGAGAGATTAAAAGCTTCCAGGACAAACAAAAACTAAAGGAATTTGCAAATAAAAAACCAGCCCTACAAAAAAAATATTGAAAGGGGTCCTCTAAGCAAAGAGAGAGCCTAAAAGCAACATAGACCAGAAAGGAACACAAACAATATACAGTAACAGTCACTTTACAGGCAATACAATGGCACTAAATTCCTATCTTTCAATAGTTACCCTGAATGTAAATGGGCTAAATGCCCCAATCAAAAGACACAGGCTATCAGATTGGATTAAAAAACAAGACCCATCGATATGCTGTCTGCAAGAGACTCATTTTAGACCCAAAGACACCCCCAGATTGAAAGTGAGGGGGTGGAAAACCATTTACCATGCTAATGGACACCAAAAGAAAGCTGGGGTGGCAATCCTTATATCAGACAAATTAGATTTTAAACCAAAGACTGTAATAAGAGATGAGGAAGGACACTATATCCTACTTAAAGGGTCTATCCAACAAGAAGATCTACAATTGTAAATATCTATGCCCCTAACATGGGAGCAGCCAATTATATAAGGCAATTAATAACAAAAGCAAAGAAACACATCGACAACAATACAATAATAGTGGGGGACCTTAACACCCCCCTCACTGAAATGGACAGATCGTCTAAGCAAAAGCTCAACAAGGAAATAAAGACTTTAAATGACACACTGGACCAAATGGACTTCACAGACATATTCAGAACATTCCATCCCAAAGCAACGGAATACACATTCTTCTCTAGTGCCCATGGAACATTCTCCAGAATAGATCACATCCTAGGTCATAAATCAGGTCTCAACCGGTACCAGAAGATTGGGATCATCCCCTGCATATTTTCAGACCACAATGCTTTGAAACTAGAACTCAATCACAAGAGGAAAGTCGGAAAGAACTCAAATACATGGACGCTAAAGAGCATCCTACTGAAGAATGAACGGGTCAACCAGGAAATTAAAGAAGAATTAAAAAAATTCATGGAAACCAATGAAAATGAAAACACAACTATTCAAAATCTTTGGGATACAGCAAAGGCAGTCCTAAGAGGAAAGTATATAGCAATACAAGCCTTGCTCAAGAAACAAGAAAGGTCTCAAGTACACAACCTAACCCTACACCTAAAGGAGCTGGAGAAAGAACAGCAAATAAAGCCTAAACCCAGCAGGAGAAGAGAAATAATCAAGATCAGAGCAGAAATCAATGAAATAGAAACCAAAAGAACAGTAGAACAGATCAACGAAACTAGGAGCTGGTTCTTTGAAAGAGTTAACAAGACTGATAAGCCCCTGGCCAGACTTATCAAAAAGAAAAGAGAAATGACCCAAATCAACAAAATCATGAATGAAAGAGGAGAAATCACAACCAACACCAAAGAAATACAAACAATTATAAGAACATATTATGAGCAACTCTATGCCAGCAAATTAGATAACCTGGAAGTAATGGATGCATTCCTAGAGATGTATCAACTACCAAAACTGAACCAGGAAGAAATAGAAAACCTGAACAGACCTATAACCACTAAGGAAATAGAAGCAGTCATCAAAAATCTCCCAAAACACAAAAGCCCAGGGCCAGATGGCTTCCCAGGGGAATTCTACCAAACATTTCAAGAAGAATTAATACCTATCCTTCTGAAACTGTACCAAAAAATAGAAATGGAAGGAAAACTTCCAAACTCATTTTATGAGGCCAGCATTACCTTGATCCCCAAACCAGACAAAGACCCCATCAAAAAGGAGAATTACAGACCAATATCCCTGATGAACATGGATGCAAAAATTCTCACCAAAATACTAGCCAATAGGATCCAACAGTACATTAAAAGGATTATTCACCACGACCAAGTGGGATTTATCCCTGGGTTGCAAGGTTGGTTCAACATCCGCAAATCAATCAACGTGATACAATACATTAACAAAAGAAACAACAAGAACCATATGATCCTCTCAATAGATGCAGAAAAAGCATTTGACAAAGTACAGCATCCTTTCTGGATCAAAACTCTTCAGAGTATAGGCATAGAGGGTACATACCTCTATATCATAAAAGCCATCTATGAAAAACCTACAGCGAATATCATTCTCAATGGGGAAAAACTGAGAGCTTTCCCCCTAAGGTCAGGAACGCGGCAGGGATGTCCACTATCACCACTGCTATTCAACATAGTATTGGAAGTCCTAGCCACAGCAATCAGACAACAAAAAGAAATCAAAGGCATCCAAATTGGCAAAGAAGAAGTCAAACTCTCACTCTTTGCAGATGATATGATAGTTTATGTGGAAAATCCCAAAGACTCCACCCCAAAACTGCTAGAACTCATACAGGAATTCAGTCAAGTGGCAGGATATAAAATCAATGCACAGAAGTCAGTGGCATTCCTATACACCAACAACAAGTCAGAAGAAAGAGAAATTAAGGAGTCGATCCCATTTACAATTGCACCCAAAACCATAAGATACCTAGGAATAAATCTAACCAAAGAGACAAAGGATCTGTACTCAGAAAACTATAAAATACTCATGAAAGAAATTGAGGAAGACACAAAGAAATGGAAAAACGTTCCATGCTCATGGATTGGAAGAACAAATATTGTGAAGATGTCAATCCTACCTAAAGCAATCTACACATTCAATGCAATCCCCATCAAAATACCATCCACTTTTTTCACAGAAATGGAACAAATAATCCTAAAATTTGTATGGAACCAGAAAAGACCCCGCATAGCCAGAGGAATGTTGAAAAAGAAAAGCAAAGCTGGCGGCATCACAATTCCGGACTTCCAGCTCTACTACAAAGCTGTCATCATCAAGACAGTATGGTACTGGCACAAAAACAGACACATAGATCAATGGAACAGAATAGAGAGCCCAGAAATGGACCCTCAACTCTATGGTCAACTCATCTTTGACAAAGCAGGAAAGAATGTCCAATGGAAAAAAGACAGTCTCTTCAACAAATGGTGTTGGGAAAATTGGACAACCACATGCAGAAGAGTGAAACTGGACCATTTCCTTACACCACACACAAAAATAGACTCCAAATGGTTGAAAGACCTCAATGTGAGACAGGAGTTCATCAAAATCCTAAAGGAGAACACAGGCAGCAACCTGTTCGACCTCAGCCGCAGCAACTTCTTCCTAGAAACATTGCCAAAGGCAAGGGAAGCAAGGGCAAAAATGAACTATTGGGACTTCATCAAGATAAAAAGCTTTTGCAAAGCAAAGGAAACAGTCAACAAAACCAAAAGACAACTGACAGAATGGGAGAAGATATTTGCAAATGACATATCAGATAAAGGGCTCGTATCCAAAATCTATAAAGAACTCATCAAACTCAACACCAAAAGAACAAAGAATCCAATCAAGAAATGGGCAGAAGATATGAACAGACATTTTTCCAAAGAAGGCATCCAAATGGCCAACAGACACATGAAAAGGTGCTTAACATCACTCGGCATCAGGGAAATCCAAATCAAAACCTCAATGAGATACCACCTCACACCAGTCAGAATGGCTAAAATTAACAAGTCAGGAAATGACAGATGTTGGCGGGGATGCGGAGAAAGGGGAACCCTCCTACACTGTTGGTGGGAATGCAAGCTGGTGCAGCCACTCTGGAAAACAGTATGGAGGTTCCTCAAAAAGTTGAAAATAGAGCTACCATATGATCCAGCAATTGCACTCCTGGGTATTTACCCCAAAGATAGAAAAGTAGGGACCCGAAAGGGTACTTGCACCCCGATGTTTATAGCAGCAATGTCCACAATAGCCAAACTGTGGAAAGAGGCAAGATGTCCATCAACAGATGAATGGATAAAGAAGAGGTGGTATATATATACAATGGAATATTATGCAGCCATCAAAAGGAATGAGATCTTGCCATTTGCAACGATGTGGATGGAACTGGAGGGTATTATGCTGAGCGAAATAAGTCAAACAGAGAAAGACATGTATCATATGACCTCACTGATATGAGGAATTCTTAATCTCAGGAAACAAACTGAGGCTTGCTGGAGTGGGGGGTGGGATGGGAGGGATGGGGTGACTGGGAGATGGACACTGGGGAGGGTATGTGTTCTGGTAAGTGCTGTGAATTGTGCAAGACTGTTGAATCTCAGATCTGTACCTCTGAAACAAATAATGCAATATATGTTAAGAAAGAAAAAAAGAAGAAGAAGAATGTAGCAGGAGGGGAAGAATGAAGGGGGGGAAATCGGAGTGGGAGAAGAACCATGAGAGACGATGGACTCTGAAAATCAAACTGAGGGTTCTAGAGGAGAGGGGGGTGGGAGGATGGGTTAGCCGGGTGATGGGTATTGAGGAGGGCACGTTCTGCATGGAGCACTGGGTGTTATGCACAAACAATGAATCATGGAACACTATATCTAAAACTAATGAGGTAATGTATGGGGATTAACATAACAATAAAAAAATTAAAAAAAAAATAAAGTAAAAGGAAGGAGATGTAAATGGATTTAGGAGAGGGAAAATACTTTGTGAAACTATGGAGATAAGAGAGTCAAGACAAGGAGGGAGAGAGACAGACAGAGAGAGAGAGAGATCCAAAGAAGTGAAAGAAATCCCCCACAACTGGGGAGGGAGGGCCCGTGGGGCAGAGCGGAGAGAGGTGTTTGAGGAGGGGTAACCTGGACCAGACCATGCAGGCTTTGCCAACCACACTGAGGGGCAGCATTGTCCTGAGGGCTAGGGGTCTTCATAGCAGGTGCAACATTTAGGTTTTTACAAATTATTTTTAAAAGATTCTTGCTCTGACTACAGAACGGAAAATGTCTGTTGATAGAAAGCAGCAGCAGTGAGGGGTAGAGTGTCGGGTGTAAGGGTGAGGGAAAAAACAGGATTCAGAGAACCAGACCCACAAGGAGGCAGTTACGATCGTCTGGATGAGAGGCAATGGGCTGTGGCTGGGGTGATGTTCCATGAGAGAGTCCAGTGGAATCTCTGCCTGGGTCAGAGCCCGGGATCACTAGCGCAGCAGAGAAAGGCACGGGGCTAATGGAGGCAAGCAGTGAAATTTAAATTGGAAGGAAACCAAACTGACCCACAGTGGACCCAGAAGAGCAACAAAGTGGGAGCCAAAAACACCTGTCCAATTTTAAAGCATATTTAAAGTCACGCGTGCAGTTGGCGTTTGCTATTTCCTGGCCACCCGATATCCATTTATCCAAAGTCTGAGGGCGATCTCTAATTTCTTTCTGGAGGACCACTCCTAGATCTTCATTCAATGGCCCTGTGCTTCCTATGGTGTTGATTTCACTCCTGGCTATAAGGAAGGACAAGAAGCTGACCCTCTGCTCAGCACTGCCCCCAGATCTGTGCAAGTAGGACCCTATCTTGGGTCCTGCTTCAGCCTTCCTGCATCATATTCTTCTGCACTGTGGAGAATACACTGAGCCCAGTTGATATGCCCAACAGGACCCCCCACTTCCCATTTTTGTCCATGTTCAAGATCTAAGTAACCAGGATCCCAGAATGACCTGCCTAAACATCTCTACCTGCTTCCAAGTCACATGGTGGCCTCTTCCCTCTCCTGAGAGCAGAGAAGGCAGCTGGTATGTGCTCACCGGGGTGGTTAATAGCTCGCTGTTTGTGGCATTGTGGACCAAGTATGGATGTGCATGCCAGAGTGACCACATGTGTACATATGGCTACAGGCTAGAGCCAAGAAAAGAAAGATAATTCATCAGGCCATAGGCCAGAGGCAAGAAAGGAAAGAGAATTCATCAGGCTTTGGGCTACCCTTTTCCATGATGCCCATATTCCAGAGCAGGCCTCTAAGGAGTCTAAGAATTCTAAATGCAGACCTTCCTCCCAGGTTATTGTTAAAGTATATTGTTAAGAGGGTAGAATATATTTTATTTAACATGTCATTTGATTTATAATTTTAAAATAATTTGACATATATTATAGGGGCCTCTACTTATAATCTTGCTCTAGACCCCTCCAAAAGTTAGGAATTGGACCAGCCTGGCCAATCACTGCAGAACATCATATTGACTGTGGTGACAGGTTAGGGTTTAGGGAATGTGTTCGGGGCTAACATAGTGAGAAACACTGAGGGTTTGCTGAACTCAAATGAAAGAGACCCTTGAGACCCTTCTTCTTATTATTACTTGGCTTAAAGCTGAGAGGACCAGGACCCCAGGGAAGCAGCAGGTTTCTTGTCACCATGTGGAGTAGAAGACTGAGTCTGAGGTGTAGGTGAGGGGATGGATTCTGAGAAGCAGACAAAAACCAAGGTCTGGACCGTTGAACTCTGGATTAATTATCAATTAAAGTCAGATCTACTCCTGGTCTTTTCAGTAAGGTAATACAGTAAATTTCACCATAAAATTTGGCCTGGGCATTCCATCCCTTCTGCCAATCAATGGGTAGAGGCAAATAAAGAATTTAATAATAGATTATTTTCAATCCACCTTCTTTAGCCCATCAATTTCATCTCCTCTACCCACCCATCATTTACCTCCACACTTCTAATTTACCGAGATCTTAAAGGCCATCCTTGGGAAACAAGACAGCATAATTATTAGGGTGAAAGCAAGTAAATGCAGTTGTGAATCCTGACTTGGTGGCATGGGGGCCAGATGGATGTTCTTGTCTGGGACGTTTATTCCTAAATGAGTGGTCGTGTCCTGTAGAGAGAGTTGGAACATTATTCGGGGGTGGGGGGGCGCTATGGAAGCATCAGGAGTCCTGCAATGATGATGTTGAGGTCTAGTGATAGTGTCGCTGGTGGAGATGTCCTAAAAGGATAGTTCTGTGGAAGAAGATGCTTATACTCACTGTTGTCTGGTCTCTCCTCATCCCAGCTGAGTTTCAAAGCCTGGTTACCCAGCTTCCCATCAGTTCTGGAAGTTACCAAGTCTCCATAGGCAGAGTTGGGCTCCACTGTATGAAACCAAGTGTCCTTACACCCAGTGATCTACAGTGTGGGATCCAGGAGTGTCTTGAAGGCAGTATAATCTAAGGGGATAGAACAGCAGTGGCTATCTGGGGTTGTCTATCTGGCTGAGGTGTGGCTGAAGGTAATAAAATTTCTTTTCTCTTAAGAAACAGGATTCTGAAAGCCACATTTAAATATTTAAATAACTGATGTAATTATTGCATGTGGTAATATGGGAAAAAGTGCCCACTGAGAGTCAGTATTGGGGCCATGGTGTCTCTATCATTAGAAGGCTCACTGGGCATGGAATCTTCCAGAAAGATAGAATGAGACAGCTTCCCTCATACCCCAGAGAGCTGAAAAGAAGGAATGAGGGGTTTACATAATTTCATGCAGGTTAATTTTTTTTTTTTCCCCCTTGAGACATCCTCTTTGATCCATGTATTATTTAGAAGTGTGTTTTTAGTTTCTCAGTGTTTGAAGATTTTCCTGTTTTCTTTCCATGAGTGATGTCTAGTTTCATGCTGCTGTGGTCAGACAGCACACTCTGTATCACTGCAGTTCTTCTAAACTTGTTGAGGTTTGTTTTATGGCCCAGAACATGGTCTATCTTGGTATGTGTCTCACAGGCAATTAAATAATGTGTGTTCTGCAGTTGCTGGGTGGAATATTGTATAAATGTCATTTAGATCCTATTGGTTGAGGGTATCTTGTATTCTCTATACTTGCTGATTTTCTGTTGAGTTGTTTCATCAAGTGTTGACAGGGGTGTTGAAGTCTCCAACTGTATTTGTGGATTTTTCTGTTTCTCCTTTAAATAGAGAAGACATCCAGGATTTTTAGTTGTACTTAGTAAGAGGAACAGAGAAAAATACTGAGAAGAGTCCATATTGAAAAATATTGGGAAGAGTCCATCTTCTCCAAAGTGGAAATCCCCTTTCTCGTGGTTCTTATAATTGAAAATTAGCTCCTGGTCTGGAGAGAATAGAATTTGGATCAAAATGTCATACCTCACTGCCTGATTCTCAAACTGAGTACCTTTGAGGTTTTGAAAAAAAAAAAGTCAGAAATACACAGATTAAATCTTTTATTTAACTTCCCTTCAGCTATGTAGCAGGTTTTTTTGTTTTTCCCCCTAAAGAGAATGAGCTACTCAAATCTTCCGAGGGTCACTGGACACTGGCTATATGTAACATCAGTTCTTGGGATCTCAGTGTACCATTGCTTTGCACTGGTCATAATAGAGTCTTACAAGGGTCAAGAAACAAATGGAGTTTTGATTCACAAATGCTTCTCATACTTTTAGTAGATCACAAACCCTTTTATCTGATACAAAATCAATTATCTGGTTGGTGAGCATGTAGTTGCTATGTATACCCTCTATCCTGGAAGAACTGGCTTTCCAGATTTTGATACAAGAGCTATTAAGGTAAGAAGAGCCAAGTTGAAGCCTATGGAGCTCCCTTTAGCTATCAAACTAATAAAGCAAAGATACTACAATTTCTATGGAGAAATGTCTAAATTTAATGCTACCCCCCAAAATTTTTTTCCTGGGAAAATATGAGGATGATGTTTTTTTTTTAATTTTTATTTAAATTCAATTAGCCAACATATATAGTACATCATTAGTTTCAGACATAGTGTTCAATAATTTATCGGTTGTGTGTAAGACGCAGTGCTCATCACACTGGGTGATGGGCATTAAGTAAGGCTCAAGATGTGAGGATGGTGATTTCTATTTTGTTTTTACTTAACTCTCAGGTTTGGCCAGGTCAACTGATCTTGGATTGGTCTTGGAGAATGAAAATGAATTGTTAAAGCTTAGCAGGTGGCAACTCCAATTGCATTTATTATTTGGAGGTGATCTCTTTCGAGGAGCAAAGCAATAAAAGTGCTCCTGTTGATCCACTGGGATAGTTTATTTTACGTAAGTAGATATCTAACAGCATGTCATAACCATCTTACCTCAGAATTATTTCAACTGTTCGGCTCCATGCCACAATTTAGTCTACAGAGGCATGACTGTCTCACTCATTCATAACATATTACATGGGCCAAATATACTGGTGACATGAGCTGCTAGAATATGAATACAAGAAAATTCTTTGGCCTTAGTAAAACTTATGTATGTCATGGAAAGGGACATAAATTCTGTGAAAACCCTACTACCTCATAGTCTTAGAGATGTTGGGGTATTTTTTTCCAAAGTAAAAGACAGGTTTCCTTTGTTTCCTCCACCTTGTATTGTGGGCTAGTAAGAATATATGTTAGATTTGGATGGATATTTAAAGCTAATAACTGAGTAATCAGAAAAAATTCTATGGTGGGTTGAAATATATGTCCAAGTCCTAAATCCCAAGACCCGTAAATGTTATCTTATTTGGAAAAGGAGTCTTTGCAGACATAATTAAGTCAAGGATCTTAGAGGAAACCATCCTAGATTTAGATCACCCTTATAAACACATGTACCCTAAATCCAATGATAAATATCTTTATAAGAAAAGGGAAAGATACAAACAGACCCAGAGGGGAGGCCAATGGGAAGACAGAGGCAGAGATTGGAGTGATTCATCTAGAAGCCAAGAACGCCAAAGATTGCCACAGGCACCAACATCTAGGAGAGGAGCATGGAGCAGATTCTCGTCAGAGCCTCTAGCAGAAACCAACCTTGCCAACTCTTTGATGCTTAACTTTTGGCCTCCAGAACAGTGCGAGAATAAATTCCTGTTGTTTGAAGCCACTGAGTTTGTGGTAATTTGTTACAACAGAACAGCCCTAGAAAATTAATACAGTGTCCCAATTGGAATGGGATCCAGAACAATTTTCCCTAGACGGTCCAGATTGCAGTCTAAGCAGATCCAATAAATGGCACTTAAAGTTTTGGAAGTATATCAAGATACTGGAGGAGACAATGACAAACCCCAAGAGGAGAATCTCAGACCACTGAGGATTTAGTCCAGTTACTTTTTAGCAGGAATTTCTTCTCTTCTACAGAAAGAGCTTTGGGGTTGATATTGGGCCTTGATAAAAACTGAACTCCTGGTTATGGAAAACCAGGTGACCCTAGGCCCTGAGTTACTCATTATGACCTGTGTATCTATTCCATTCAGCAAAGCGTCACCCTATCCAAGCACTATGTAAAGATTAGGCCTGAGCAGGCTCCACAGGCACAGATAAATTGTATCAGCATATGACTCACATTTCTCTTATGCCTACTTTTGCTGTATCCTATTAAGCCAAATTCTCAATTAGTCAATATAAAGGCCAAGAAATCAAGGGACTTTTCAGACTGCAAAACGTGTATGCTCCCACTGGAGGCCATGACAGAGACCTGAATGTAAGTCCTAATTCAACCCAGCCCGGGGTGGCGGGAGAAAGCACGCAGTCTTCTAAGACCCTGCGGAAAGTCAGCCCATGATACTGTTCTTGTTTGTCAACCAGATTACAATAAGGATGCCAGCACAGTGCTGAAAGAAATCCAACCAAGAGTCCAGAAAAATGTAGAACATCAGAGAGTAGGAGTGAAGGATGTGATGAGAGAGAGAGAGAGAGAGAGAGACCCTCAGAAAGAGGATGGGCCGGGTGAAGAAGGTTTGAGAAGAAGGTGGGGCGCGGGGCAGAGGAAGAGGGAACACAGAGACTCTATAGCTCAGGTAGCTCATTTCAGCTGGTTTCCCTGAGGAAGGAATGCCTGGAATAGGAGGCGGGGCATGGTAGAAATGATAGGAATATCTGGACCTAATAAAAATCTGAGTGATGCTGAAGTTCTTAAAGCAATGCAGACCCCAAAAGTCTAGGTGACTTTCTAGAATATGACCCATAATCTTCCAGATGAGCTGAAGAAAAAGAATGATTCAGTGTTTACTGTGATGTATAATGCTGGTATTCCCACCAGACGTCCTCAAGTCACTTTTATTTTACTTTTGGGGCCCCAGGACTTTGAGGCACTTTTGGTCCCAATAGACAGCCTCTGAAGCTCTTTTTTTCCCCCCAAAGGATTGGCCTGGTAGAGTCTGGCAATTTCCTCTCCCCTAAGCCAGTGACTGATGGATTTGGGAGTTGGAAAGTTCCATGGCTGTTGCCTTGGGTCAGGACAGGGCTGAGGTGCAAATTACACTCTCATGATCCAGTGATCCTCATCGTGGGATAAACCTGAAGTGATTATCTGTAAAACGTTGCTTGAAGACATGTCCTTATTTGGCTTCCTCCTTTTTATTTTCCTGATCTTCTGACTTGATTTGCCTTTGGGATTACTTCATTCATAAGTCACCTGTACAACACTCCCTGTCTGAGAGTCTGAGGTGGGGGCAGTGGACCTAGGACACTTACGAATCTTATCTGCAAATGGTCACTTGAATTTGGAAGTCAAGACTCATGTCTTTTAAACAAATAAAGCCTTTGCTGAAAGAAAAACAACACAGATCACTTAACGAGGGACACAGTCATGCAAGCAGCCAGCATCTATCTGGCCTTCTAATAAAGTAAGTCGGGGGACTTCGAAGACAGTCCTTACTGCCTGCCCCGACACAGCAAAAACATTTTACAACTGATTTGCCATTAGGCTTTTCAGGTATGTTTTCCTACTGGGAATTACAAAATCCATCCACTCATGACATGGGAAAAATATTTAAAACACCAATGAAAGTAGATGGCAATTCATACATTGTTTTCTTTACTAATAATTCAGTTGGTCTCTTTGTACGGGTTGCTGTATGAGTTTCCTAGGACTGCCATAACAAAGTACCACAGACTGGGGGCTAAACAACAGAAACGTATTTTCCTACAGTCTGGAGCCTGGAAATCCAAGATCAAGGTAGAGGTAGCTTTGGTTTCTTCTGGGGCTTTGCTCCTTGGCGTACAAATGGCTGCCTTCTTTCTCTGTGTATATGGCCCTGGTGTCCCTTTGTGTGTCCAAATTTCCTTTTCGTATTGGGACATCAGTCAGATTGGATTAGGCTCACCCTAATTGTCTCCTTTTAGCTTAATCACTCTTTAAAAGGCCCTATCTTCAAATACATTCACATTCTGAGTTACCTGGGGTTAGGACATCAACATCAATTTTGGAGGAACGCAGTTTATCCCATAACAGTTGCATATGGCGTGAGAATTTCAAGTGTGAAATAGTTCTTTAAATGAAAGATGGTTTAATCAGAGGGAAATACTGCTTACTATTTGCACAGATAGAGCTAGAGTTCGGTTGAAGGCGATGGAGTTTTCATTTGTTCCTAAACCATCTTGCGTCTTAGTCTTTATTTTGACAAGAGAAAAGTTGGGGCCACTTGTGGAGGATTTAAGTGGGGATTTGAATTACCTGGTGAGGATACAGCCATCTTTGTTATTATATCACATTAGTCCCCATGAAGAAATCAGAAATAGGCTGGCTGCGTATTGAAATCTTACAATGTGGTAAAGAGCAGCATTTTGTAATTGTACGGTAGGGGCGATTTACTATCAAGTAATCTTATTTTTGTTCTTGCCCAATATAAAACCAAAGGATGTTTTAAAAAGAAAGAAAAAGTTAGTGAAAGGCAGTTCTGAAAGGCTGTTGTAATCCTATACACGCAGGATGACCCAGAGCCGACATCTTCATGTGTGACATTGAGGGTCACAGGCTCACCCCGAGGATTAAGTGTCCCCAGCTGCAAAAGTGCTGGCTGAAGGCAAAGTAGACGTGGAGGGGGCTCTGGCGTAGGGAAGCCGTTGATGTTACCCACAGCGGAGACATGCCACAGAGAAGAGAACTAAAGCCATTACCCAGAGTTTCCTGCCTTATTGTATCATCTCAGTGTTTTAACTTCCTTTTCAATCTCTTTCCACCAAGTTTACACATGCATTAGTGTTGTCTGACTTTGTCACTGCTTTGTGGTTTGCAAAATACCAGAACAAGCTTGCTAGAGAATGCAAACCAAAGGAAAGGGTGTCAGTCGGGGGTCTTGGGGCTGGAGCTTGGATAGAGTGGAGAGATTTTAATGGCTTGCTCTGGGAAGTAGAGTGTTTTCGGCGGTACGAAGGCAGAGTGTTTTTACGTGAGGCAGAAGACTTTTGCATCATATACGTTGTTTTGCTTTTGGTTTTGAAATGCAGGTCTGGGAATTGACGAGGTGGGAAGTGGTAGACAAGTGTCTCTTGTTTTGACTACTTTTGACTCTTTGAGGCTTTTGGTTCATTTGTTTTATTTTGTTTTTGTAAGAGCCTTATTTTTGTAAAGAATGTCTGCCCTGGGTATCTGGTGGGACATCAAGTATGTCTCAGAAAGCGGAATAGTCAGGTGCTCTTAGAAGTCATGGCGGGGGGAGAGTGGGTAGATAATGGAGGGTTAGCTAAGAAGACACTTGGCACCGGGCTTTTGAATCTTGGGAGGACAGTTGGGGATTTCAGAGCTTTGAGGTGACCGTAGAGGAGACCAGATGACACCTGTGTTCTTGGTATGTGTCTAGTACCAGTGATGGGGCCTAACCCAAGCTCATGCTGTGCTTGGAGCTCACCTGTCTTTTTTAGGCCCAGTCTCCCTTGGTTCAGCCCTCTTGCCCAGTCTGGTTATCTGGTCTTCGCATGCATTTTGGGAGTTGCCCCAAAGCCTTCCAAATAAATTCCTTTCTACTTGAGCTAGCAAAGTTCTTTTGCTGTGGCTTGTGGCCATACATTCCAACAAATAACCTTTCTTTCTACACGCATCCTTCCACCGTTCCCTCCTCGTTTTCCAAACTTGATTCTCTTGTCTGAGCCTGGAAATCTTTCCCTTCCTGCCTTTTCAGGAATTTTCTCACTTTGGATGTCCTCCTTCCCATACGTTTCTGGCAGCAAAGGTACACTAACCAACACCTCCCCACCAGCCCCTTCCTCTGACTTCTGCTGCAGGGCGCTCTTTTGTCTCACCCTTGGCCCCTTTGGCTTCATTTCTCTGTCTTGGTTACTTCCTCCTCCCTGTTTACACCCCTGCCAGGGCCTCTTCTTCCTCGTTCATAAGCTTTCTTATTCATTACACTCTGTAACACCGAAGACACCTGCTGCAAGTGTGAGGATTTTGGCTTAACTGCCGCTGTGCCCCAAGGATCGGTCCAGGCCTTGCTGCTCTTGTCTCTCTTCAAACACTATGTAAAAGTACCCATGCAGTCTCCCCAGGATGCCTCTTCATCCCAGGACCCAATCTCTCTCCTGTGTGTTTCGACATAGGCACCTTCCTTTCTACAAACTTTGCTTGTTTCATTGTTACCCCCATCTCTCCAGACTGAAACCTTAGAAAATCCTCTGATCCTTTGCTGTCTAATACCCACCAAGTTCCATCCTCAACCTGTCGTAATTCTGCTCCTTCCTTTCCATCCCTCTAGTACTTCCTGCATTCAGATGATCTTCACCTGATATCAGGGTCATTTCACAGATAGTTTTCTTTCTTCTAATGACCTTTGCTCTCATCTTTCTCATACACATCCAGTAAAGATCAGTGATCAAAAATATAATGAGCATAATATGAATATTTAAAATTTGGTCCTCCTTCGGCTTGAGGTAAACGTCCTTTTTCAAGTTATCATCATGTTGTTTTCAGCATGAATTACTTTAGTGAGATGCTGATCACTGAGCATCCAATGTGAATTGATTGTCTGATACGACTGACAAGGTGTAGTGGAGGGATTTTTTGGAAGATAAGGAGGTCAACATTTTGTACTATAGAGGTCTTTGTCTTAGAGTCAATGGCTAAGATATTCTCTTTATAATTATAAAGCAATTAGATTTTAGAACTGGGTAGAACCTTTAAAAATTATTTAGATCAACTCCTTCAACCGAAACGTAGAGAGGTGAAGTCATTGGTCGGAGACAGAGCTCAAGTCTAATTCCCCACCACTCAAATCCCAAATCTCACATTTCCTTTTCTTTTTTTTTTTTTCAAATTGTGGTAAAAAACACATGACATGAAATCTACCCTTTTAATTCTTTTTAAGTTTGGTAGTTTTGTATTATTATCTAAATTCACAAAGTTGAGCAGGAGATTCCTAGAAATTTTAATCTTGCAAATCTGAAACTCTATACCCAGGCAATAACCACCCATTCCTTTCACTCCTCAGCCCGTGGCAGCCATGGGTCCACTTTCTGTTTGTAGGAGTTGGACTGCTTTATTTTTTATTTTATTTTTCACCAACTTTAGAGATCTCATATAAGAGGTATCAGACAATATCTGGTGTGTGTGTGTGTGTGTGTGTGTGTGTGTGTGTAAGACTGGCTTATTTTACATAGGATACTATCCTTAAGGTTCATCCATATTGTAGCGTGTGACCGAATTTCCTTCTCTTTTCAGAATAATGTTACGTTTTCTTTACTCATTCATACCATATTCTCTGAGCCCATCCATCCATCTGTTGGTGGACATTTGGATGGCTTTCTCTCGTGGGCTACTAAGAATAGTGCTCTATGAAACTAGAAGTGCAGGTACCCCTTTCAGATCCTGATTTCAGTTTTGGGCGATACATATTCAGAAGTGGGATTACCGGATCATATGGTATCTCTCTTTTTAATTTTTGGAGGAGCCTCCACTCTGTTTTCCACAGCAGCTATGCTGTTTCACATTCCCACCCAACAGCGCTCCAATTTCTTCACATCCCTCCACAGCGCTGCCCGATACAGCGAAGTCTTTTGTGACAAGAAGGGTCAGCTGAGGCGGCAACCTTCGTAGTTGTCTTCTTTTAAGAAATTGCCACAGCTTTCTATCAACCACCACCCTGATCAGTCAGCAAATACTGAAGCAAGACCCTTCCATCAGCTAAAAGATTACAACGTGCTAAAAGCTCAGACGACGGTTAGCATTTATTAGCAAGAAAATATTTTTTAATTCAACATGGTTTAATTTTTATTTTTTTAGAGATAATGCTATTGTGCACTTACTAGATGACAGTGTAGTGTAATAAACATAACTTTTGTGTGCACTGGGAAACCAGAAAAAAAATGACTTCCAGAAAAATATTAATTATTGAATTATTTGCTTTATGGTGGCATTTGCATTATTATGGTGGCCTGGAACTAAATCTGCACGATCTCTGAGATCTGCCTGTACTAAATAAACGGATATGAATTAATGCAGTAACACACACCCACACTTTAGATTGTATAGACCCAAGTGTGCTGGTCCTTCTCCAAGTTATTGCCCTGCACTCCCCTGGCCTGCGCTCACATGCCCTCTGGTGGCTGTCATGTGTACCTGCAGCAAATCTTTGTCTTCCTTGAGGACAGCCCCCCACTTGCACCCCCCTTCTCCCTCCAGGCAGTCCCAGGGCTGGGAAGAGCTTCCCCTGTTGTTAGCATCTGGGAGTCTCCCCCTGCTTTTTCCTCACTTTCTGGGCAACTCTCCTTTTGTGTGTATATGAGTTAGGTATATTATACAAATTGTGTGAGCATGGTTTCTTTCTTTCTTTCTTTAAAATTTTTTTACAATTTTGCAGCTTTCTTTACTGTTCTATTATCCTCGGTTCCTGACATACCGACTCAGGGTGCCTTGGAATCGGCATGGTGGGCGGTGTGTGTGTGTGTTTGCTTGCCATCAAGGGAAAACCTTCATTTTCACTGCATAAAATTTAGAAACGTCTAAAGAGCAAACAATATCTTAAACAAAAGAAAAACGTTTAAAAAAGTTAACAAGAGGAGAAAAAAATTGTAAACCTTAAACTACGATAAGTTAATTTATGAATTTAAAGCTAGTCTAATGAAAATATTATGAAGTTGGAATAGTGGATTTTTTTTCCAATTTTTTTAAATCAAAATTTATTCAGATATATATTAAATTAGTTGTACAGACTTCTAATACATGCTCGTGAGTTTCAAAATGGCCTACAAAAATGCTCATGCCATAGAAAAATGTTATTTTAAATGTTTGTATCCATGCCAAATTTCAATAGTTGTTAAAGTAATTGTGGATCTTTAATTTAAATCAAAATACAATACTTAATATTATCTAATTCTAGAGGGTCTGGTGATGTGAAAACAATATATTGGTAAGAATTATAGGAAATGACACTTTACTGGAGAAATACTATCTGAAAACTATAATGCTAAATCTACTTGAATAAAAGTAATTGTAATATCAATTAAATAGCAGTATCTAAACCAAAAAGAGATAAGTGAAAACTACTTCAAAGACAGAAAACACATGCAGATGTTATGCCGTGGTTGTGGGCGTTCAGGACCGGGTTGCGGTGAGCTCAGTCAAACCTGCGGGTGTCCCTGGATGCGTGAGCCCTCGCGGCATGGCTCTTCTCCTTCCTGGGGGTGCTGAGGATCCAGGGGGTCCCCTGACACTTCTGGGCCTCCATGGGCTGCCTGTGGGGGAGCAGGAGCAAAACGGCCACTTGGGAAAGGCGGGAAGTTGAACTCCGCTTTGGCCAACATTTGCCTGATGTGATCATTTTCTTTCCTTAGCTCCTTGACTTTTCGCTCGGTGAGCACAGCTGCCATCCAGCTCTCCTGGACTTTATTCGCATAGAAGAGGATGTCCTTTAGACAGTGCGAGGTGTTCTCCTCCAGTTCTCTGCGGGTGTCTTCGGCCATCTTCTTGTAGAAGTTGCGAATCTGAGTTGCGGACTCGATGTTTCCACACGTGTAGGAAAGACTCTTCTCAATGTCTGAGCACTGCGCTTCCTTCTCCAATGATTTTCTCTCAAGTTCCCTGGTGTATTCTTGATATAATTGAGGCAGAAGTTGAAGCTTCCGTTTCAACTGCTGAATCTCACTTTGAAGCTGTGAATTTTCCGTCTGCAAAGAGGCTTCCTTGGCTCGAAGATCTGTGATTTGTCCCATAAGCTCTTCATTGATTCGCTTTTCTTCCCACAGTTGTCTGGCTAGTTCCTCATTTTTCTCTTCAGCACTTTGAAGGGACACATTGGAGTCAGCATCGTCAGTGACACCCTTCAGATCACCCTCTGACCGATGGATGGGCTGATTGTCATTTTCTGCTTCCCTCTTTTGCTTGACTTCCCAGTTGACGTGACCCAAGAGATCTCCAAGGAGACAAGGCCAGGGGATGGCCTTCAGAAGGTTTTCACCCAGTGGTATTAACTGGCTGACTTTCTCTTTCAGAGCCCGCTGCATTCCTGCGTTCGACTGCTCTAGCCTTTCTTTCTCCTGCTCCGTTTCCTGGAGTCTCTGCTTCCATCTCGCGATTTCTTGGGCGAGCAGTTCTGGACTCTCTAGAACGTCAGTGTTTCCATTCAAATCGTCCATTATTTTCTTCCAAAGTTGTTTTCCATTCTTCTCTGACATTCTTAAGATGGGTCTATCACCAGTCACTTGGGAAAGTTTAGGAGGCTGGGTCTTCTGCGCCATTTTCAGAAAGTCAATGGTGTTCTGAAGTGACAGCCTACAGCGGTTAGTACTTACTGCTGAGAAGCATAAGGTTTGTAATGTGGGAAGACTGGCCTCCACCCCGGGCAGCCCTAGGGCATCATCAGCTTGTGTCATTGGTCCCATATTCCCACTACCTTTTCCACAGACTTTAGCGTGGGCCAAACACCTTTTGCCTAGCACCTTCACACTTCTCCAAATGTGTCGTTTCTTCGCTGTCAAAACCAGTATTACAATATATGCCAGCATGTCCCAGGGAAACTCATGGAGAACTGAAACATGTCTCCAGCTTTCAGAAATCACCAGCAGGGCACCCCACAGGGGCTCTAGGACCAACTGGAAAGTGGATCTGATGGCAGGCAGCAGGCCCTCCATGGCTGTGTAGGGCTCCACAGCTCTGCCTCCAAGGGCCAGTGTTCTATGGGTCTCAACTGAGGCTCAGAACCCTTGGGGGGGGGGGGTGCTCTGTCTCTAAGGTAAACATGTGCCTGGCAACAGAGCAGATCAGTTGGGGTGGGGAAGGGGGAGGCCAGCCAGCTTCTAGAAGACAGTTTCCCCCTAACTTTGCCCTCAAATAGAAAGTGATCTCACTTCACTGAGTTCCCCCCCCAACCTTTATTGAGATACAATTCACATATCATACAATTCATCCATTTTAAGTGTACAAGTCCACGAATTTTTAGCATATATAAAGAATTATATAACCATCACAATAAGCTTATTTTAGAACAGTTCCATTACTGTAAAAAAAAGACCTTGCCAAACCTGTCATTTCTATCCTCTTTGCCCCCTTAGGCTGTCAGTAGGAAATCTAAAAATTTCTGGGCTTGACAAGTACCCTTAGGGCAAACCTTTCTTCCAAGTTGATGTACCTATCCACGTAAGCAGTTTCTCTGTCATATTGGCTTAGCAATTCCTCCCTGTCTTGGTCAGCTCTCTCATGTTTTAAAGACTTAAAAAAAGATTACTTTTTCAGGTTCTTTCATGTGTTTGCAAGTGGAGCGTGTCTCTGAGTGCTCAGGTGCACAGAAAGTCTCCCCTGGGTGCCTTATTTGCCCCACAGCTTGGAGTTGAGATTTAGGATTAGTCTCCCAGATGAATAAGCATCACTGAGCAGGGCTGGGTCCTGGAACAGGCCTGGCGGTTTGCCATGAGCTTGTGGTACTCAGTTCTGCTGCTTTTGTATATGAAGCCACCTTCACTGGAAATGCCTTCCAGTTTGCTGACGGTATCAGATTTTTATGGCCTATGGAAGTCACGGAAATTTCTCCTCTGACTGGTATAATTGCTGAAGACGCTGGCTGGCCATTCCCCAGAGAAAGAGGTCTGATGATTGAGGTGTCCTGTTTTAGAAATGGAATGTTGGGTTTGCATCTTCTGATAGGCTGACTCTTCCAAACTTGGGAATATTTACTCTATTTCCCAAAATAAACACCATCCATACCGGTTCCCCAAAAAACTAAAATAGAGAAGCATAGGTTCAAAGATCTTTCTGTTCCAAAGACCTCTTAAGACGTACACACAAGACACTATAGAATTGAACTCATAGAGGTCCTCTTCTTATCTTATTGCCCTGGATAAGACAGTCATAACATCTAGACTTAGTGTCTTCATTGGTTAGTTTTATATATACGGTTCTTCTTGAAGGTGAGCAAGTGGGGTTTGTCTGTCTTTCTCACTGCTGGTCCCCCACAGAGCCTAGCACAGAGCCTGTACAACTGTACTAAGGTTCACGATTCAAAAAGGAACCATGTGAATAATGAATCCAAGAATTCAGACCACAGATTTGGAACAAAGCGTATGAGTTTCAGAGAAGTAGACATTTTAGAAGAAAACTGTCCTTTTAACCCTAGATGCATTGTGAAACCATGTTTCTGTCCAAGGTCTTAGAGAAAAAGAAAGCCCTGAGTGTATTCCACTGCAAATGAGCAGGAAACAGCGTGAGTATTTAATGTGCTCAAAGTGACCACCTCTGTTTGAGAGCTAGCCAGGGATTCTTGAGAGCAGCCGATTTTCCTCATGAAAACTATGGGATTGGGGCACCTGGGTGGCTCAGATGGTTAAGCGTCTGTCTTGGGCTCGGGTCGTGATCCCAGAGTACTGGGATCGAGCCCCGCATCGGGCTCCCTGCTCGGCGGAGAGCCTGCTTCTCCCTCTCCCTCTGCCTGCTTCTTCCCCTGCTTGTACACTCTCTCTCTCTGTCAAAAATAAATAAAATCTTTAAAAAAAAAAAAAAGAAAGAAAACTATGGGATTATGGGCAAAATAACAAAATGGGGGTCATCAGAATCCTGAGAACGACCGGATGGTAGGACAGATCTGCGTTCACATCTCTGCTCTGTCCCTGTGGACTCATCCTATTTTTTCCAGCCTTTCTTTCTGCCTCTGTGGGATGGATGTCTTAGATTTATTGTAAGATGATGGGGCACTTCAGCACCATGCCTGGCATATGGGACAAGTTCCATGTATGTTGGGTTTTGTTCATTTCTGTTCCAGGATTTGAAAAAATGGCCATGAGAATACTTCTCTGGTTTTTTTAAGGATTGAAAAAAAAAAAAAAAACCACATAAAATAGGTAAGCTATTTTACCATAAGTTGATGTTGATCGTAAGACAAAACTAGATTGGAAAAAAAAAATCTTCAACTAAAAAGGGCTTGTTGTTTGTCTGCAAGCACAGCCATATGCAAGAAATAGGGGCCAGAATCAAATTAGAAGAAAAAGGTGGGAGAGATTCATTCACACACAGTCTCTATAACTTATTTAAAGTAAACCTCTAAGACAGTGCTTCTCAAACTTGACTTTGTATCATGGGAGGCCTTGTTAAAACACAGATTCTTGTCAACTCCCTCCATCCCCCTAGCCCTGCCATTTCTGACTCTACAGTATAGGGTGGGTCCTAGGAATTTTCATTTCAAATAAGATGATAGTAATATTCTAATGCTGGTCCTGGGACCACACTTTGAGAACCATTGCCATGGAGGTGATTCTCAACCTTGGTTGTACCTTGAGATCACCTGGGGAGCTTTACAAAATACCGATGCCTGGGCTCAACCCAAACATCAGTTGAGAAGTTCTGATTTCACTGGTTCTGGGTGGAGTCTGGATGTCAGGAGTTTTAAAAGCTTTTAATGTGCAAAAGTTAAAAATAATTTCCCTGTCCGTTCTGGTATATTTTAGAAAAGAATCATTCAATTATTCATTCATTCAATAAATATCAGTCGAGTATCTACTATAACCTTGGCTCTGTGCGAGGTGCTAGGGATATGGATATAAATCGGACGGACAGAGGAAGACTGCCACATTGATAACTCATGAGGTGACTGGCATACCAATGAACATATTTACAGAGAGCTGTTAAGAGCTGTAAGTGGGGGCACCTGGGTGGCTCAGTTGGTTAAGCAACTGCCTGCGGCTCCCATCATGATCCCGGGGCCTTGGGATCAAGCCCCATGTTGGGGCTTCTCCCTCTGCCTGTGTTCTTTCTCTCTCTGTCAAATAAATAAATAAAAACTTAAAAAAAAAAAAAAGCTATAGGTGGAGGGCAATGAGGTTTAAGTGAGCAAAGACTTCATTAAGGAACTCTGAACTTAGTTTTGAAGAATGAGCCTTTTTTATGGGCAGTGACTGAGGGGAAGAAGATTTTGGCGAGAGGTCTGGGACTGGGAGTGGACACAGGATGTGTTCACAGGTTCTCAGGGAGCTGGAGCCTGGTTAGGTGGTATGCAAGGAGGTGGGAGAAGTTGTCTAGAATCAGGGGAAGTGTTTCAAGATTCTGGGAGGAGAGTGATACAACTGGGTTTGATCACTAGCTACATCGAGAGATAGAAGACCTACCTGAGAAATGTTCTTTAGATGGAATAATCTCTATCATTTTTTAAAGATTTTATTTATTTATTTATTTATTTATTTATTTATTTATTTATTTATTTTAGATTGAGAGAGAGAGCACGTGGGGTGGAGGAGGGAGAGGGACAAGCTCAGATGCAGGGCTCGATCCCAGACTGAGATAATGATCTGAGCCGAAACCAAGAGTCGGATGCTTAACCCACCGAGCCACCCAGGCGCCCCTGGAATAATCTCTATCTTGAGGTTATATCTAGGATATGCTCCACACATATACAATCAAGACACCCAAACATCACAGAATAACAGGAAACTAAGACACCAGCTTCCTTCTCGTTAGCTAACTCCCACATTTCTGATGATTTTGCGGGGGGGAAGGAAAGATGCATTCGTTTTCATTGCAAGCCTACCTCTTTTGGACTTTGGAAATATGGGTAGAAAAAGAGTTAATGCGGAGAAAGAAGAGACCAGACAGGAGAAAAAGGGAACGGAAAAGACTCCGAGGTTTGGAAGAGCACAGAAGGGTGAATAAAAATGGAAGCTGTGGAAGCATGTTTCTCACCTGCCCCCTTCTGCTCCTCCCCTGAAACGCCACCCCAGGAGGCCAAAGGCCATATCCGGTGTCCTGCACTGCCCCCTGCAGGTAAAGTCCTGAATCACCGCCGGAATTTTATGCTGAGCTTTGGAGAAAGCAACATGTCACCAGAATACGCCTGGGCTGCCATCAGGCTGCCCTCAAGCTGGGCCAGCAAGTAACTATTCTGTTCCTTCCATTTCAGACTGGCTGACTTTTAAAGGATCATTCTTCATGAATATTAAAAGGTACTTTTTTCTTCTCTGTTTTTACATCTCTGAAGTCCAAGCATGTCTTGGATTTAATCGTCAGTTTAATCCACAGACTGTTTTCCCCACTGTGATACACAAAGGAGCATCTTACAATTGATATCATCTTATACTTGGAGAAATATGGCAATATTTATTTTGCGTACATCAGAGGTGCGGCCTGATGGACAAAGCATGACTTTTGGAACGTGAAAGATCTACTGTCACCTTGAATCTCTAATACCCCTTCTTTCTTATATTCTGGATCTCCATTATTTACTAGTTACTTGATTTTTGGCAAGTTAATTATCTGAGTCTCAATTTCTTCATGCTGTGTATCTTCATCCTATGTATCTTCTATGGTTTTGTCAGAGTTAAGTGATACTCTATATAAAGTCCTTGAATGGCTCCCACCTAGCCTATTAAAGCACTCATTAATTAAGTCTTAAGCAGAAGCCACTATCTTTGCCCACTGTAATTCAAAACCTCCCATCACCAAACTGTGTTTTCCTTTGTGCCCTTAAAACTAGTCAGCTCGTCTTCTGCTTTATTTTGATGAACCTGGAAGTGCAGAGCCCAGCCTTCTAAGTAAAGCTTTTCCAGTGCTTAAGGCAGTCGAACCTAAATGAAACCGAAAAATGACAAGGAAAACAGGGAATGCTATCTATCGCTGCCCGCTGGATTCCGTTTGTAGCTCTCCCTAGCAATCACAGGATAAAAGAAAGCCCCGTGTTGAAGGGCAGGGCGTAAGCAGCTGGGTCTTGAAGCCTCAGTTAGCTCTGCAGGGAGGCAGCTCTGAAGAGCACCCCAATGGGCATAGAGCTTATAAAGATGTCTTGGAGCAGGCTTTCATGTTTGCCAAGTGGCTGCCCCCTCAGCCCCCTAATATCCCTTCTCTCTTAAATGATATGAAATTGTACAGTCCAAGTTCTTAGCACAAGTCCCAAGGAGAGGGAAGCAGCAAGAAAAGGGGAAGAAATCAAAGCTTTTCATGGTGCCCGCCCTGTGCTCTCTCTTCTTGGTAAAACCATTGCATTTCTGGGGGTTGCGTTGGGAGGAGGAGCTGAAGGGGGAGAAATGGAGATTTTTTTTAAAGGTTGATTTGTTTGTTTTAGAGAGACAGAGAGACAGAGTGCAAGAGAGAACAAGCAGGGAGAGAGGCAGAGGGAGAGAACCTCAAGTAGACTCCCTGCTGAGCTCAGAGCCTGACATGGGGCTTGATTCCAGGGTCATGAGCTGAAACCAAGAGCCAAACACTTAACTGACTGAACCACCCAGGAACCCCTAGATGGGAATCTTGAAATACTCCTCCTGCCTGGGTCCCCCTCCCGCTGTCCCTCTGTCCCTATTCCTAGCCATTGTTCACTTTTATCTTCACAGCTCTCCTACATAGCTTGTAAGCTCAGTTGATACCTTGGCTCCCTGATGGATTAAGAATCTTGCAGGTATGTGATAAAGTTTGAATCCAGGTTGATGTGACATCCACTTGTGGGTTTTGTTTTGTTTTTTCCTGGAGAGCGCCCCGCCTCACCACATTCCCTACCCCAAGTAGAAACCACACCTGCATCCATACTCACCTTCCCAGTAGGCATTTTTGCAGAGAGAGTGTTTATATTACTCATATATTAAGTCTGTTAACATCTGCTCATTTGTTTATGCCCCAGAACAGCTTATAGAGAGAAAACCATTGGGCCCATTTAAAAATGAGAAACTAGACCCCAAAGAAGGGAAGTCACTGGTCCCAGGTTAGAGACAGACTCTACACAGGGAAGCTCACATCCGAGCCCAGATTTGACAATGACAAGCCGCATGTGTTGCCAATAAGGCACAAAATCCTAATTTTTATACTTAAAAAAGATGAAAACGTATATTTTCTAGGAATAGCCTATTTAGGTGACCAAAATGGCCCATGTTTCGAGTCTTCCTTAAGTTCCATAATAAACAAGGATGGTTTGGTGAGTGGGGACAGATGGTGACAATTATGTATTGAACGTTAGAATCTCTTTTCACCTACTTTCATGTATTTTTGTTAGCAATTTAATTACATCTCTCCAAAAGTTTCCTTCACCTGTATAAAAAGTTATAAAAACTTTAATTAAGCACTCGGTGAGCTTTCGAGGGGACATCTGATAGCTCTCTGTGGTCTTGTGTAACTCTATTGTCCCACCTGCTATGATAATGAAATCGTAGGAACAGCAGGAAATGTATGCAATATACTACCCTGGCCAGGCTGCCATGTCATCAGAAGAGGGAAGGGAGGCAGGTCAGGGCAGTGTGGCTGGAGGTGTTTATGACGGGGGCAAGTCATATGCTCACACTGCCGAAAATGCGGACATGTGCAGAGTGAGATTGCATAGATGACCTCCTACTACCACGTGCTTCAGGGGAGAGACCCACAGTGCCATGGAGGGGCTGGAAGGAGACTTAGCGGTCAGAGACCTGACATGGAACTCCAGGGCTGCCTCTCACCGGGATCAGGACGTTGGATATGCCGCCTTCTGTGCCTCTTTCCGCTCGTGGGTGAAACCAGGCTCATGGTTCCAACCTGCAGGTCGGTCCTGAGGGTGAAGTGAGTTAATACTGGAGCAAGCTAGAGCAGATATTCTTCAGCACAATCCCAAGTGTCATCCCTACTACGGAGAAGAAGAAATAGAGGCCCAGAGAGAAGGAGAGGTCCCTGCAGGAGGCCACACAACCTCTGAGGATTGGAGCCAAAATTAGAACCTGGATGTGGATGACCTAATGTTCATATGCTTTCCCCTGTTCCATTCCTGTTTGACATACCCCAGCAATCATTTGATGTTCTTTCCTCTCCTGGAACATTCTTTTTTTTTTTCTAAGGTTGCATTCATTCATTCATTCAGTCGTTTAAAGAGCATGCATGCCAGCGAGCAGGAGGGGGAGAGGCAGAGGGAGAGAGAGAATCCCAAGCAAACTCCACACTGAGCATGGAGCCCGAGGCTGGGCTCGATCTCACGACCCTGAGATCCTGATATGAGCTGAAATCAAGAGTCGGATGCTTAAACGACTGAGCCATCCAGGTCCCTCTTTCCTGGAACATTCTGACTCACAATGAGGTTTTCTGAGCAGACTTCTCCCTTGGGATGTGGCAAGTGGCCTTTAATGGTCACATCCCCAGGTATAATGTCCATTGCAAGTGAGTATGTTGGCTTTTGAGTTTACATTTTCAGCCTCTCTTGAGAACGGCCAAGTGTGAAAGACATCTCCAGCCTCTGCGTCTCCAGTAAGGCTTATAGTCTCCTATGCTTGAACCAAAACACGGAAGGCTCTTCTGAGGGGACCCACACCCTGTACGTTTCAGATGTCAGAAATGACAACAGCACTTCGTGCATCCACAGTTATCCCACCGGCATTTAACAAACAGAAATGAGTTAGAGGCAAGGGCAGGAGATGACTGTTTCTTTTTGTTTGAGAAATATCCTTTTGTTTGCATTACAATAGATGAATCTTCAGGACATGTGGGTGCTCAGCCGGTTAAGCGTCTGCCTTCAGCTCAGGACATGATCCCAGGGTCCTGGGATCGAGCCCCGCATCGGGCTCCTTGCTCAGCGGGGAGCCTCCTTCTCCCTCTCCCTCTGCCTGCCGCTCCCCCTGCTTGTGCTCTATCTCCCTCTTTCTCTCTCTGTCAAATAAATAAATAAAATCCTTTAAAAATAGAATAGATGAATCTTCTTAAATCTGAGCTAAAATTAAGGCAAGCTATGCAAATTCTTTGTTGAAGAAGGCAGGGTAATATACATAAATAATGTAAATATATTTAGGTAATGATTTCTGTTGTCCAGCATCATGTCATTTCTTGATCCAATGATGGGTACACATGTATTTTATATATGTTTGTATAGTATCATAATGTTTTATATACAGTTAACCCTTAAACAACACAGGTTTGAATTGTGAGGGTCCATTTCCATGTGGATCTTTTTCGATAAGTATAGGACTGTAAATATACTACAGATATATTTTCCCTTCCTTATAAGTTTGAAATAACATTCTCTTTAGCTAATTTCATTGTAAGAATACAGTATATAATATCTGCAATATTATATACTGCATATATACAATATGCTTGAATCGACTGTTTATACTATTGGTAAGTCTTCTGATCAACAGTAGGGTATTTGCAGTTAAGTTTCTGGGGAGTCAAACGTTATTCACGGATTTTCTTTAAAATGTATTTATTTATTTGAAAGAGAGAGAGAGACATAGTGTGGGGTGGGGGAGGGGCAGAGGGAGATGGAAAAATCCCAAGCAGACTCTGCGCTGACCGTGGATCCCATCGTGGGGCTCAATCCCAGGACCATGAGCTCATGATCTGAGCCAAACCAAGAGTCCATTGCTCGACCAACTCTACCCTTCCCCCCAAGGCGCCCCTGTACGGGGATTTTTGTGCAGGTGTCAGCACCCCTAAATCCTGTGTTACTCAAGGGCCAACTGTATATGTACACACGTACGTATAGAAGTCTGTGGACACACATACACACACGCGCCCAGGGCAAAAGGCCACAGTTAGGCACAGCTGAGGCTTTTTACCGGACTTACAGCAGAAAATCAGACCCAAACCAAATTGCTCTGAGCCTTCTTTTTTCACGGACTCTGTAAGATCCTGGAAAGGAGCCTCAGAGATTTCTGTAGTAAAGATGAGCAGAGTGGCAGATCTTTGGAATAAGATGTGCTGAGATCTGGGGCCGCTTGCGCAGCATGGGTGGGGGACCGGAGGGGCTGTGCTCCTGGATATGGAGATGCCTGATGCTCCCAGATACGGAGATGCCCGGTGCTCCCAGATACGGAGAGGCCCGGTGCTCCCTGATATGGAGATGCCCGATGCTCCCAGATACGGAGATGCCCGGTGCTCCCAGATATGGAGATGCCCAGTGCTCCCTGATACGGAGATGCCCGATGCTCCCAGATACGGAGATGCCCGGTGCTCCCTGATATGGAGATGCCCGATGATCCCGGATACGGAGATGCCTGATGCTCCAAGATACGGAGATGCCCGGTGCTCCCAGATGTGGAGATGCCCGGTGCTTCCTGATATGGAGATGCCTGGTGCTACCAGATATGGAGATGCCTGGTGCTCCCAGATATGGAGATGCTCAATGCTCCCAGATACAGAGATGCCCGGTGGTCCCCGATATGGAGATGCCTGGCACTCCCACATATGGAGATGCTCGATGCTCCCAGATACGGAGATGCTTAGTGCTCCCAGATACGGAGATGCCCGGTGCTCCCCGATATGGAGATGCCCAGTACTCCCCGATATGGAGATGCCCGGTGCTCCCAGATATGGAGATGATCAATGCTTCCAGATACGGAGATGCCCGGTGCTCCCTGATATGGAGATACCCAGTACTCCCCGATATGGAGATGCCTGGTGCTCCCAGATACGGAGATGTCCGGTGCTCCCAGATATGGAGATGCCTGGTGCTCCCAGATATGGAGATGTTCGATGCTCCCAGATATGGAGATGCCCGGCCGTGCTGAGTGGGGCAGTAGCTCTGTGCTTCCAAGGCTGGGACTTCCAGGAGCAGAGGCATAGCTCACTCCGGGAGCCCTAGCGGGAGGTGGACACCGCTCCGCTTCTACTCTCCTAGCCCCAGGGGGAGACTGCGTCATCCCCTCTTTGACAAATGGGGACTCCAAAAGTGGTACCTGAGTCACAGAACGTTGGCATAGAAACATAACAAAGCACTCGAGGAGCACTATGGCCAGAGGGAGGAAGACTAGGGAAAACGTCAAGAACGCAAGTAGACAATGAATTTCAGATAAAGACTTAAATTAAAGATAGATTCAGGACTTAAATGATCTACTCAGCAAATTTACTGGAAAGCTACCAGAACTTCATCTCTAGCCCCTGACTTGAACTAAAGCCTCTCACTGGCATGGGTCGCTTCTGATGCCCCAGGAAGTGCCGAGCCCCGTGTCCGTGGGCTCAAAGTTCTCAAAAATTTGCAAAACAAAGTTAATTTATTTAATTTATTTATTTTTAAGATTTCACTTACTTATCTGACAGAGACAGAGAAAGAGTAGCAGGAAGAAGGAGAGGGAGAAGCAGACTCCCCACTGAGCAGAGAGCCGGAGGTGGGGCTCGATCCCAGGACCCTGGGATCATGACTTGAGCGAAGGCAGATGACCAAAGGACTGAGCCACCCAGGTGCCCCAAAACAAAATTATTTTAAGCACCAACAGCTAAGACCGCTGTCTCTTCTCCCCTAGAACAATAGGCTTTCCTTGTGGGCCCAGGACTGAGAGATCCCGGGACATGGGACTTTCAGTGCTAAAATCGGCCAAGTCCCGGGCAAACTGGGATGAGTCAGTTATCCCACTTTCCATTCTTCCCTTCCTACATCTCTGTCATCAGATGGCACTGGAAAAAATACAGAGTCTATGAGATCTGGCAGAGGGGAGATTGAATAAGGGATGCATTTAGTTTTGGCCTGGTGGGGTAGATGCCTGTGGTTGGCGATCATTCTGCGTTAAGTTATGGATAAGTGTTGCAGTGTAGGATCAGCGTCCAGGGTGCTAGCACTGACCCACTCAGCATTCTCTGACCCATCACAGCGCCCCACTCAGCATTCTCTCACCAAGACACAGAACCTCAGCTCACGCCACATTATGACCATGTCCTACTGCGCCCGGCACCTGGAGAACAGGTGTAGTGGGGGAGAACAAGGTTTGGAGACACAGGGCCAGAAATCAATGTGTGGAAAGCCTTCCAATGATCGAATATATACAATTGATGATAGAAGATGGAATTCTCGGTGGTATTTAGTCAAAATGGAAGTTCTCCCCTCTCAAGAATCAACTCGAGAATGCAGTGTTATACCAATACAAAGGCATCGTGGATTTTTTCTTTTTGGGAATTGAGTGAAGTGTTGTTTTTCAGATTTCCTATTTGAAATGTTTTAAAATGAATGTGTTGGTGTCTGAATTCGTATGTGTGATACATCCCAATTATCAAGAACAAAACAATTTTTGATCAACTCTACTAAAGGAAAGGATAACTTTTCTTGTTATTTTCTCTATGGAAAATATACAATTGCAATTATGTAGTGAGGTGATCAAAGAATATGAAGCCAAAAAATGTAGGAAAATAAAAACACTACTACAGACATGTATTAAGCGGTCATTTCATAAAAAATATTATGCCATCTTTCTGGATTAGGGGGATAGTTGAGATATTTGTCAACATATTAAATTTTTTTTTCTGTTGTGATTTCTTTTCACACTTTGGACAAATACTCACTTTTGTACCAAATTTTGTGTTTATGTTTGCATTTTTCATAAAAGGTCTTTTAATAAATAAAATTACATGAATTTATTCCTCAGCCCTGGATCTTTCTCTGAAAGAAATGTATAAAAATCCTACAAGAACAGATAGGAGTCTATATGCATTTAAAGTGGTGGGGTCCTTAGGCAATGTGGAATCCTATAAAGCATTAAAAAAAAGATAAGCAAATTTCACTCTATAAATAGCATGGTAAAAGATGACTTCAGTAAAGTCAATAGAAAATTATAAATTTTGAAAAATATGTTTGCAACCAGGATAGCACAGAGTGTTAATATCTAAACTGTATAAGGAGATCTTAAAACCAATAAGAAGAGAATGCACAAACCATTTGAGAAAAAATAACATAAGATGTGAAGAGGCAGCATTTCTTTTAAGCACATGTATTAGGCCAGAAAGCACATTGTAGCAGTTAATTTAGCTTTAATATTACACAGACCCAGAAGTCTGATAACAATTAAGTCAGAGAATGGGAGCATAATAAGCAGAAGAACCCATTCACATGGGAACATGAAACACATCTAAATAACTCATGGGCCAAAGAATCCATCATGGAAATTAAGCAATTCTTGAGAATTGGACAATAGTAAGAATACCTCATATCAAAATTTGTGGGCGGGGCGGGGGGGCTCCTGGGTGGTTCAGTTGGTTAACCCTCTGACTCTTGGTTTTGGCTCGGGTCATGATCTCAGGATCCTGGGAAAAGTTGTGGGAATGTCCCTAAAGCTAGAGCCTTAAAACTTTATGTTGGGAAAGAAGGTTAAATGAGCTAAGTGTCCACCTCCAAGAAAATTCTTAATAAGGATACCGTACCCGAAGGGGTCAGAAGGAAGAAAAAATACATAAGCACAAGTTAATAAAATAGAACACAAAGAAAATCACTCAAAAAAAAAAAGGAAAATGCTTCCTTTGCTTTAATTAATAAAATGGAAAGTTCTGATGTGGTTGAGCAAGAAAAGAAAGAAAAGGCTTTAATAAATATTAGGAACTAAAAGGGTCACGATTGGAGATACAGTGTAGATAATGGTAAGAGAAAATCATGAATGAATTTACACCAACTAATTAAAAACTGAGATATATGGATCATTTTCTAGAAATTATTTAATTCTGATTATATTTATCTAATTGTCTAATTGCACAAGTAACTTAACAAAAATTGTATTTCAAGAAGAACCAGAAACCAGAATTGATGTTTAACCATTACAATATTTTTTAAAATCAGTAAATGACAGTCTATTTCCTGAATTGACTCTGGGTCAGATGTTTTAGGAGCTAATTTTTGCAAAAATGAAGAAATACATTATCCGCATTTATACATAATATTTCAGAAAGTAGAAGAAATGAAGTGAGCCTCCTTAACTCCCTTTCTGAAGTTAATAATGACTTTGACACCAGACTGAAAAAGAACAGCACAAAATGTATTATGCAATCTCTCTCATGAAAGTAAACTCAAAAATCCTGAATAAATAGTAGCAAACAGAAGTTACCACTTGATTATTTTTAAAACCATTATGATCAAGGTTGATTTATCATGAGACTTCCTGGATGATTTAAGACGAGAAAAAACTATAAATGCAATTCATCACACAAACTAATTTAAAGGATAAGAACTTTCTAAAGTACCCAAATGGACATAAAACAAGAATTTATTAAAATCCAGTATCCATCTAAGATTTGCATATACACATATGCACACACAAAGCATAGAAAGCTAAACCTTAACTTATAAATATTATCTCATTCAACACTACAAACTACTTTATGTTTAATAGTGAAATGTAGAGCCATTATTTTGCAAGTCAGGAACAATCAAAGATGAGTCCAGTGCAGTAGGAAAAGGTAGAAACAGCTCTAAAAAAGGATGAGCTAGCTTCTATGGAGGGAAAACAGATTTTATTGAATGATGCAGAGTAAAGAAATTAAGCAAGCTCTTGGATTGGAAGACATGCTTTCATAAAGATGCCAATTATTTTCAAATTAGTATATAAATTTCATGCAATTCTAATCAAAATCCAATCGGTTTTAGGTAGAACTCAAAATGCTCATTCTACAATCTATATGGGAAACATAAGGCAAAAAAAACCCCTGAAAACAAACAAACAAAAAAACCCCACATAATTCTGAATTAGAACAAGGTAGAGAGACTCACCCTACCAGATATTCATATTTATTATAAACTAATACCAATTAAGAGAGTGTGTATCAGTGCATGGTAGAAAAAAAGCAAGTTCAGGAAAGATAATGTACCTGACACTATTTATGTCAAGCGCCAAACATACAAAAATAATATGATTTATGCACATGGAAGAAAATGTGCAATGAAAACATAAAAATATTAATAAAAGTGTAAGTTATCAGAGGCACCTGGGTGGCTCAGTCAGTTAAGCTTCTGCCTTCAGTTCAAATAATGATCTCAGGATCCTCGGATCAATGGAGCCCTGTGTTGGGCTCCCTGCTCAGCGGCGAGTCTGCTTCTCTCTCTCCCTCTGCCTCTCCCCCCGCTTGTGTGTGCTCGCACTCTCTCTCTCTCTCAAATGGATAAATAAAATCTTTTTAAAAAAAGAAAGTGTCAATTTTCAAATTTCAGATTTGTAGTTCCTTTAAATGGGAAGAGAGAGGTACAAACCCACAGAGGCTATAGCTACAATTGTAATGTTTTATTTAAAAAAAAAATTTTCTAAAGCAGAGATTCCCAATTTTCTTGGTTCATAGCACCTTTATTATCTCCATTCTTTTGTGATGCTACCCAAGCTGAAAGAAACATCTAAAGGTTCCCTTTATTAAGTATTTAGAGTCCAAAAATTTTGATAGTAATGGTTGTGAGGTGTCCAATGTCCCCATGTGTCCCTTGAAAACTAAAAACATACGATGGCATTCCTACGAGTTCCCTGTGGCACACAGTTTGGGAACCACAGATTTTTAAAACAGATCTTGAAAATAATCTAAATTCAACCAAGCTAGTTGATAGATCCATAAAAGTTTGTTGTATTTTCTCTCTACTTTGATGAATTGGGCTGAGTGCTTTGCACAAGTCATTCCATTTTGTCCTCACAAAGGATCCTGTGTTCTCTTCCTGTGTGAGAAGAAACAGAGGTTTAATAAGTTGGAGAGAATTCGCTGTCACACACTTGTAAGTGCTGAGGCCTAGACTGAAGCCAGTCCTCTCTGATTGAAGGCCACCGGGTCATGCGTTAATGGGACAGACCACTACTGAACATGTGTTTCAGGTACTAAACCCTGTCAGCCAAGGGAGAGTGGACATAGCCATTGTCCTTGCACATGTGGTGGGAGACGAACAGGGAAGGAGTGTAAGCACCGGGGAAAACGTGTGCTCAACCCAGTAGTGAGCAGTCAGAATTCAGGAGGGGCTTGGGGTTGAGTTTGTGCTGAGGCTTGCAAGATAAATACACATTTGTTTATGGGGATCCACCAAAGTACAAAGACAGAGAGATAAGGAACCCTGTGGTCCTTTTAAAAAGCAATGGGTTATGCCCCAATGGCCAGGGCAAATATTAAATTATTTGTAAGGACTGCACCGTGCTCTTACCCCCCTCCCTTGGCCCCCAAATTGTTAGTGACTTTGACTACTCAGAGTCCAATTCCATTTTATTTCTATCACATCTTCCCATTCCTCCCAAACAACAATAAAAGCTTTACACTAAAGATACATCTTTTACATGTCGAGTGCCAGCTTACTCATTTCTGTATTTCCTAAGACCTCAGCCTATGTCCTGAATATGTTCTAAAGGAAATAGCAATTTTGAATATTTTTTGAAATCTGGATTGTTTGGGCTCACAAGTATTAAGCTGAAGGAAAAAGGAAAGGCTCAGTGGGTTTTCATATATGCTCTAGCTGTCCTATGAATCCCCTGGGTCTTAGGAATTTACAGAAAGGTACAAGAGTCCCTGCCATCTTGATGTAAACTTCTAATGTTCCAATTGCAAAAGCAAGTGAACGTTCTCAGCAGTCCTGGCTTCAGAGGTCCCTGGGAAATAGAATTCCATTTACACAGCAAGGCTCTGGGTCAAAAATCTGCCTGGGTTAAGTGGTGACTTTCTCTCCTTTGAAATTCATTTGAGTTCTGTTTCCTGCCTGTGTAGTCCTCCCCTTCTTGTGATGACAAACCTTGGCTTACCTTTAGTCTGGGTTTTCTAGGTCTCAACACCAAACTTTAAACTGCTTGTTTTGGGGTGCCTGGGTGACTCAGTCGTTAAGCATCTGCCTTCTGCTCAGGTCATGATCCCAGGGTCCTGGGATCGAGCCCCGCATCGGGCTCCCTGCTCGGCGGGAAGCCTGCTTCTCCCTCTCCCTCTCCCCCTCCTTGTGCTCCCTCCCTCGCTGTGTCTCTCTCTGTCAAATAAATAAATAAAATCTTTAAAAAATGATAGAGATTATTCTATCTAAAGAACATTTCTCAGGTAGGTCTTCTATCTCTCGATGTAGCTAGTGATCAAACCCAGTTGTATCACTCTCCTCCCAGAATCTTGAAACACTTCCCCTGATTCTAGACAACTTCTCCCACCTCCTTGCATACCACCTAACCAGGCTCCAGCTCCCTGAGAACACCTGTGAACACATCCTGTGTCCACTCCCAGTCCCAGACCTCTCGCCAAAATCTTCTTCCCCTCAGTCTCTGCCCATAAAAAAGGCTCATTCTTCAAAACTAAGTTCAGAGTTCCTTAATGAAGTGTTTGCCCACTTAAACCTCATTGCCCTCCACCTATAGCTTTTTTTTTTTTTTTAAGATTTTATTTATTTATTTGACAGAGAGAGAAAGAACACAGGCAGAGGGAGAAGCCCCAACATGGGGCTTGATCCCAAGGCCCCGGGATCATGATGGGAGCCGCAGGCAGTTGCTTAACCAACTGAGCCACCCAGGTGCCCCCACTTACAGCTCTTAACAGCTCTCTGTAAATATGTTCATTGGTATGCCAGTCACCTCATGAGTTATCAATGTGGCAGTCTTCCTCTGTCCGTCCGATTTATATCCATATCCCTAGCACCTCGAACAGAGCCCAGGTTATAGTAGATACTCGACTGATATTTATTGAATGAATGAATAATTGAATGATTCTTTTCTAAAATATACCAGAACGGACAGGGAAATTATTTTTAACTTTTGCACATTAAAAGCTTTTAAAACTCCTGACATCCAGACTCCACCCAGAACCAGTGAAATCAGAACTTCTCAACTGATGTTTGGGTTGAGCCCAGGCATCGGTATTTTGTAAAGCTCCCCAGGTGATCTCAAGGTACAACCAAGGTTGAGAATCACCTCCATGGCAATGGTTCTCAAAGTGTGGTCCCAGGACCAGCATTAGAATATTACTATCCTCTTATTTGAAATGAAAATTCCTAGGACCCACCCTATAGTGTAGAATCAGAAATGGCAGGGCTGGGGGGATGGAGGGAGTTGACAACAATCTGTGTTTTAACAAGGCCTCCCATGATACAAAGTCAAGTTTGAGAAGCACTGTCTTAGTGGTTTACTTTAAATAAGTTATAGAGAGTGTGTGTGAATGAATCCCTCCCACCTTTTTCTTCTAATTTGATTCTGGCCCCTATTTCTTGCATATGGCTGTGCTTGCAGACAAACAACAAGCCCCTTTTAGTTGAAGATTTTTTTTTTCCAATCTAGTTTTGTCTTACGATCAACATCAACTTATGGTAAAATAGCTTACCTATTTTATGTGGTTTTTTTTTTTTTTTCAATCCTTAAAAAAACCAGAGAAGTATTCTCATGGCTATTTTTTCAAATCATGGAACAGAAATGAACAAAACCCAACATACATGGAACTTGTCCCATATGCCAGGCATGGTGCTGAAGTGCCCCATCATCTTACAATAAATCTAAGACATCCATCCCACAGAGGCGGAAAGAAAGGCTGGAAAAAATAGGATGAGTCCACAGGACACAGCAGAGATGTGAACGCAGATCTGTCCTACCATCCGGTCGTTCTCAGGATTCTCATGACCCCCATTTTGTTATTTTGCCCATAATCCCATAGTTTTCTTTCTTTTTTTTTTTTTGAAGATTGTATTTATTTTTGACAGAGAGAGAGAGTGTACAAGCAGGGGAAGAAGCAGGCAGAGGGAGAAGGAGAAGCAGGCTCTCCGCCGAGCAGGGAGCCCGATGCGGGGCTCGATCCCAGGACTCTGGGATCACGACCCGAGCCGAAGACAGACGCTTAACCATCTGAGCCACCCAGGTGCCCCAATCCCATAGTTTTCATGAGGAAAATCGGCTGCTCTCAAGAATCCCTGGCTAGCTCTCAAACAGAGGTGGTCACTTTGAGCACATTAAGTACTCACGCTGTTTCCTGCTCATTTGCAGTGGAATACACTCAGGGCTTTCTTTTTCTCTAAGACCTTGGAAAGAAACATGGTTTCACAATGCATCTAGGGTTAAAAGGACAGTTTTCTTCCAAAATGTCTACTTCTCTGAAACTCATACGCTTTGTTCCAAATCTGTGGTCTGAATTCTTGGATTCATTATTCACATGGTTCCTTTTTGAATCGTGAACCTTAGTAAAGTTGTACAGGCTCTGTGCTAGGCTCTGTGGGGGACCAGCAGTGAGAAAGACAGACAAACCCCACTTGCTTCCCTTCAAGAAGAACCGTATATATAAAACTAACCAATGAAGACACTAAGTCTAGATGTTATGACTGTATTATCCAGGGCAATAAGATAAGAAGAGGACCTCTATGAGTTCAATTCTATAGTGTCTTGTGTGTACGTCTTAAGAGGTCTTTTGAACAGAAAGATCTTTGAACCTATGCTTCTCTATTTTAGTTTTTTGGGGAACCGGTATGGATGGTGTTTATTTTGGAAAATAGAGTAAATATTCCCAAGTTTGGAAGAGTCAGCCTATCAGATGATGCAAACCCAACATTCCATTTCTAAAACAGGACACCTCAATCATCAGACCTCTTTCTCTGGGGAATGGCCAGCCAGCGTCTTCAGCAATTATACCAGTCAGAGGAGAAATTTCCGTGACTTCGTGGGCCATAAAAATCTGATACCGTCAGCAAACTGGAAGGCATTTCCAGTGAAGGTGGCTTCATATACAAAAGCAGCAGAACTGAGTACCACAAGCTCATGGCAAACCGCCAGGCCTGTTCCAGGACCCAGCCCTGCTCAGTGATGCTTATTCATCTGGGAGACTAATCCTAAATCTCAAATCCAAGCTGTGGGGCAAATAAGGCACCCAGGGGAGACTTTCTGTGCACCTGAGCACTCAGAGACACGCTCCACTTGCAAACACGTGAAAGAACCTGAAAAAGTAATCTTTTTTTAAGTCTTTAAAACATGAGAGAGCTTATCAAGACAGGGAGGAATTGCTAAGCCAATATGACAGAGAAACTGCTTATGTGGATAGGTACATCAACTGGGAAGAAAGGTTTGCCCTAAGGTTACTTGTCAAGCCCAGAAATTTTTAGATTTCCTACTGACAGCCTAAGGGGGCAAAGAGGATAGAAATGACAGGTTTGGCAAGGTCTTTTTTTTACAGTAATGGAACTGTTCTAAAATAAGCTTATTGTGATGGTTATATAATTCTTTATATATGCTAAAAATTCGTGGACTTGTACACTTAAAATGGATGATTTGTATGATATGTGAATTGTATCTCAATAAAGGTTGGGGGGGAACTCAGTGAAGTGAGATCACTTTCTATTTGAGGGCAAAGTTAGGGGGAAACTGTCTTCTAGAAGCTGGCTGGCCTCCCCCTTCCCCACCCCAACTGATCTGCTCTGTTGCCGGGCACATGTTTACCTTAGAGACAGAGCACCCCCCCCCCCCAGGGTTCTGAGCCTCAGTTGAGACCCATAGAACACTGGCCCTTGGAGGCAGAGCTGTGGAGCCCTACACAGCCATGGAGGGCCTGCTGCCTGCCATCAGATCCACTTTCCAGTTGGTCCTAGAGCCCCTGTGGGGTGCCCTGCTGGTGATTTCTGAAAGCTGGAGACATGTTTCAGTTCTCCATGAGTTTCCCTGGGAGATCCTGGCATATATTTTAATACTGGTTTTGACAGCGAAGAAACGACACATTTGGAGAAGTGTGAAGGTGCTAGGCAAAAGGTGTTTGGCCCACGCTAAAGTCTGTGGAAAAGGTAGTGGGAATATGGGACCAATGACACAAGCTGATGATGCCCTAGGGCTGCCCGGGGTGGAGGCCAGTCTTCCCACATTACAAACCTTATGCTTCTCAGCAGTAAGTACTAACCGCTGTAGGCTGGCACTTCAGAACACCATTGACTTTCTGAAAATGGCGCAGAAGACCCAGCCTCCTAAACTTTCCCAAGTGACTGGTGATAGACCCATCTTAAGAATGTCAGAGAAGAATGGAAAACAACTTTGGAAGAAAATAATGGACGATTTGAATGGAAACACTGACGTTCTAGAGAGTCCAGAACTGCTCGCCCAAGAAATCGCGAGATGGAAGCAGAGACTCCAGGAAACGGAGCAGGAGAAAGAAAGGCTAGAGCAGTCGAACGCAGGAATGCAGCGGGCTCTGAAAGAGAAAGTCAGCCAGTTAATACCACTGGGTGAAAACCTTCTGAAGGCCATCCCCTGGCCTGGTCTCCTTGGAGATCTCTTGGGTCACGTCAACTGGGAAGTCAAGCAAAAGAGGGAAGCAGAAAAGGACAATCAGCCCATCCATCGGTCAGAGGGTGATCTGAAGGGTGTCACTGACGATGCTGATTCCAATGTGTCCCTTCAAAGTGCTGAAGAGAAAAATGAGGAACTAGCCAGACAACTGTGGGAAGAAAAGCGAATCAATGATGAGCTTATGGGACAAATAACAGATCTTCGAGCCAAGGAAGCCTCTTTGCAGACGGAAAATTCACAGCTTCAAAGTGAGATTCAGCAGTTGAAACGGAAGCTTCAACTTCTGCCTCAATTATATCAAGAATACACCAGGGAACTTGAGAGAAAATCATTGGAGAAGGAAGCGCAGTGCTCAGACATTGAGAAGAGTCTTTCCTACACGTGTGGAAACATCGAGTCCGCAACTCAGATTTGCAACTTCTACAAGAAGATGGCCGAAGACACCCGCAGAGAACTGGAGGAGAGCACCTCGCACTGTCTAAAGGACATCCTCTTCTATGCGAATAAAGTCCAGGAGAGCTGGATGGCAGCTGTGCTCACAGAGCGAAAAGTCAAGGAGCTAAGGAAAGAAAATGATCCCATCAGGCAAATGTTGGCCAAAGCGGAGTTCAACTTCCCGCCTTTCCCAAGTGGCCGTTTTGCTCCTGCTCCCCCACAGGCAGCCCATGGAGGCCCAGAAGTGTCAGGGGACCCCCTGGATCCTCAGCACCCCCAGGAAGGAGAAGAGCCAGGCCGCGAGGGCTCACGCATCCAGGGACACCCGCAGGTTTGACTGAGCTCACCGCAACCCGGTCCTGAACGCCCACAACCACGGCATTACATCTGCATGTGTTTTCTGTCTTTGAAGTAGTTTTGACTTATCTCTTTTTGGTTTAGATACTGCTATTTAATTGATATTACAATTGCTTTTATTTAAGTAGATTTAGCATTATAGTTTTCAGATAGTATTCTCCAGTAAAGTGTCATTTCCTATAATTCTTACAAATATATTGTTTTCACATCATCAGACCCTCTAGAATTAGATAATATTAAGTATTGTATTTTGATTTAAAATAAAGATCCACAATTACTTTAACAACTATTGAAATTTGGCATGGATACAAACATTTAAAATAACATTTTTCTATGGCATGAGCATTTTTGTATGCCATTTTGATACTCACGAGCATGTGTTAGAAGTCTGTACAAGTAATTTAATATATATCTGAATAAATTTTGATTTAAAAAAATTGGAAAAAAAATCCACTATTCCAACTTCATAATATTTTGATTAGACTAGCTTTAAATTCATAAATTAACTTATCGTAGTTTAAGGTTTACAATTTTTTTCTCCTCTTGTTAACTTTTTTAAACGTTTTTCTTTTGTTTAAGTTATTGTTTGCTCTTTAGACGTTTCTAAATTTTATACAGTGAAAATGAAGGTTTTTCCCTTGATGGCAAGCAAACACACACACACACAGCCCACCATGCCGATTCCAAGGCACCCTGAGTCGGTATGTCAGGAACAGAGGATAATAGAACAGTAAAGAAAGCTGCAAAATTGTAAAAAAAATTTAAAGAAAGAAAGAAAGAAACCATGCTCACACAATTTGTATAATATACCTAACTCATATACACACAAAAGGAGAGTTGCCCAGAAAGTGAGGAAAAAGCAGGGGGAGACTCCCAGATGCTAACAACAGGGGAAGCTCTTCCCAGCCCTGGGACTGCCTGGAGGGAGAAGGGGGGTGCAAGTGGGGGGCTGTCCTCAAGGAAGACAAAGATTTGCTGCAGGTACACATGACAGCCACCAGAGGGCGAGGGAGCGCAGGCCAGGGGAGTGCAGGGCAATAACTTGAGAAGGACCAGCACACTTGGGTCTATACAATCTAAAGTGTGTGTGTGTGTGTTACTGCATTAATTCATATCCGTTTATTTAGTACAAGCAGATCTCAGAGATCGTGCAGATTTAGTTCCAGGCCACCACAATAATGCAAATGCCACCATAAAGCAAATAATTCAATAATTAATATTTTTCTGGAAGTCATTTTTTTTCTGGTTTCCCAGTGCACACAAAAGTTATGTTTATTACACTACACTGTCGTCTAGTAAGTGTACAATAGCATTATCTCTAAAAAAATAAAAATTAAACCATGTTGAATTAAAAAATATTTTCTTGCTAATAAATGCTAACCGTCGTCTGAGCTTTTAGCACGTTGTAATCTTTTAGCTGATGGGAGGGTCTTGCTTCAATATTTGCTGACTGATCAGGGTGGTGGTTGATAGAAAGCTGTGGCAATTTCTTAGAAGAAGACAACTACGAAGGTTGCCACCTCAGCTGACCCTTCTTGTCACAAAAGACTTGGCTGTATCGGGCAGCGCTGTGGAGGGATGTGAAGAAATTGGAGCGCTGTTGGGTGGGAATGTGAAACACCATAGCTGCTGTGGAAAACAGTGTGGAGGCTCCTCCAAAAATTAAAAAGAGAGATACCATATGATCCGGTAATCCCACTTCTGAATATGTATCGCCCAAAACTGAAATCAGGATCTGAAAGGGGTACCTGCACTTCTAGTTTCATAGAGCACTATTCTTAGTAGCCCACGAGAGAAAGCCATCCAAATGTCCACCAACGGATGGATGGATGGGCTCAGAGAATATGGTATGAATGAGTAAAGAAAACGTAACATTATTCTTAAAAGAGAAGGAAATTCGGTCACACGCTAAATATGGATGAACCTTAAGGATAATATCGTATGTAAAATAAGCCAGTCTTACACACACACACAGACACACACACACACACACACCCGATATTGTCTGCTGCCTCTTATATGAGATCTCTAAAGTTGGTGAAAAATAAAATAAAAAATAAAGCAGTCCAACTCCTACAAACAGAAAGTGGACCCGTGGCTGCCACGGGCTGAGGAGTGAAAGGAATGGGTGGTTATTGCCTGGGTATAGAGTTTCAGATTTGCAAGTTTGAAATTTCTAGCAATCTCTTGCTCAACTATGTGAATTTAGTTAATAATACAAAACTACCAAACTTAAAAAGAATTAAACGGGTAGATTTCATGTCATGTGTTTTTTACCACAATTTGAAAAAAAAAAAAGAAAAGGAAATGTGAGTTTTGGGATTTGAGTGGTGGGGAATTAGACTTGAGCTCTGTCTCCGACCAATGACTTCACCTCTCTACATTTCGGTTGAAGGAGTTGATCTAAATAATTTTTAAAGGTTCTACCCAGTTCTAAAATCTAATTGCTTTATAATTATAAAGAGAATATCTTAGCCATTGACTCTAAGACAAAGACCTTTATAGTACAAAATGTTGACCTCCTTATCTTCCAAAAAATCCCTCCACTACACCTTGTCAATCGTATCAGACTATCAATTCACATTGGATGCTCAGTGATCAGCATCTCACTAAAGTAATTCATGCTGAAAACAACATGATAAGAATTTGAAAAAGGACAATGTTTACCTCAAGCCAAAGGAGGACCAAATTTTAAATATTCATATTATGCTCATTATATTTTTGATCACTAATCTTTACTGGATGTGTATGAGAAAGGATGAGAGCAAAGGTCATTAGAAGAAAGAAAATTATCTCAGAAATGACCCTGATATCAGGTGAAGATCATCTGAATGCAGGAAGTACTAGAGGGATGGAAAGGAAGGAGCAGAATTACGACAGGTTGAGGATGGAACTTGGTGGGTATTAGACAGCAAAGGATCAGAGGATTTTCTAAGGTTTCAGTCTGGAGGGATGGGGGTAACAATGAAACAAGCAATGTTTGTAGAAAGGAAGGTGCCTATATCGAAACACACAGGAGAGAGATTGGGTCCTGGGATGAAGAGGCATCCTGGGGAGACTGCATGGGTACTTCTACATAGTGTTTGAAGAGAGACAAGAGCAGCAAGGCCTGGACCGATCCTTGGGGCACAGCGGCAGTTAAGCCAAAATCCTCACACTTGCAGCAGGTGTCTTAGGTGTTACAGAGTGTAATGAATAAGAAAGCTTATGAACGAGGAAGAAGAGGCCCTGGCAGGGGTGTAAACAGGGAGGAGGAAGTAACCAAGACAGAGACATGAAGCCAAAGGGGCCAAGGGTGAGACAAAAGAGCGCCCTGCAGCAGAAGTCAGAGGAAGGGGCTGGTGGGGAGGTGTTGGTTAGTGTATCTTTGCTGCCAGAAACGTATGGGAAGGAGGACATCCAAAGTGAGAAAATTCCTGAAAAGGCAGGAAGGGAAAGATTTCCAGGCTCAGACGAGAGAATCAAGTTTGGAAATCGAGGCGGGAACGGTGGAAGGATGAGTGTAGAAAGAAAGGTTATTTGCTGGAATGTATGGCCACAAGCCACAGCAAAAGAACTTTGCTAGCTCAAGTAGAAAGGAATTCATTTGGAAGGCTTTGGGGCAACTCCCAAAATGCATACGAAGACCAGATAACCAGACTCGGCAAGAGGGCTGAACCAAGGGAGACTGGGCCTAAAAAAGACAGGTGAGCTCAAAGCAGAGCATGAGCTTGGGTTAGGCCCCATCACTGGTACTAGAGACGTACCAAGGACACAGGTGTCATCTGGTCTCCTCTACTGTCACCTCAAAGCTCTGAAATCCCCAACTGTCCTCCCAAGATTCAAAAGCCCGGTGCCAAGTGTCTTCTTAGCTAACCCTCCATTATCTGCCCACTCTCCCCCCGCCATGACTTCTAAGAGCACCTGACTATTCCGCTTACTGAGACACACTTGATATCCCACCAGATACCCAGGGCAGACATTCTTTCCAAAAATAAGGCTCTTACAAAAACAAAATAAAACAAATGAACCAAAAGCCTCATACAGTCAAAAGTAGCCAAAACAAGAGACACTTGTCTACCACTTCCCACCTCGCCAATTCCCAGACCTGCATTTCAAAACCAAAAGCAAAACAACGTATATGATGCAAAAGTCTTCTGCCTCACGTAAAAACACTCTGCCTTCGTACCGCCGAAAACACTCTACTTCCCAGAGCAAGCCATTAAAATCTCTCCACTCTATCCAAGCTCCAGCCCCAAGACCCCCGACTGACACCCTTTCCTTTGGTTTGCATTCTCTAGCAAGCTTGTTCTGGTATTTTGCAAACCACAAAGCAGTGACAAAGTCCGACAACACTAATGCATGTGTAAACTTGGTGGAAAGAGATTGAAAAGGAAGTTAAAACACTGACATGATACAATAAGGCAGGAAACTCTGGGTAATGGCTTTAGTTCTCTTCTCTGTGGCCGGTCTCCGCCTTGGGTAACATCAACGGCTTCCCTACGCCAGAGCCCCCTCCACGTCTACTTTGCCTTCAGCCAGCACTTTTGCAGCTGGGGACACTTAATCCTCGGGTGAGCCTGTGACCCTCAATGTCACACATGAAGATGTCGGCTCTGGGTCATCCTGCGTGTATAGGGTTACAACAGCCTTTCAGAACTGCCTTTCACTAACTTTTTCTTTCTTTTTAAAACATCCTTTGGTTTTCTATCGGGCAAGAGCAAAAATAAGATTACTTGATAGTAAATCGCCCCTACCGTACAATTACAAAATGCTGCTCTTTACCACATTGTAAGATTTCAATACGCAGCCAGCCTATTTCTGATTTCTTCATGGGGACTAATGTGATATAACAATAAAGATGGCTGTATCCCCACCAGGTAATTCAAATCCCCACTTAAATCCTCCACAAGTGGCCCCAACTTTTCTCTTGTCCAAATAAAGACTAAGACGCAAGATGGTTTAAGAACAAATGAAAACTCCATCGCCTTCAACCGAACTCTAGCTCTATCTGTGTAAATAGTAAGCAGTATTTCCCTCTGATTAAACCATCTTTCATTTAAAGAAGTATTTCACACTTGAAATTCGTACGCCATATGCAACTGTTATGGGATAAACTGCGTTCCTCCAAAATTTATGTTGATGTCCTAACCCCAGGTAACTCAGATGTCCTAACCCCAGGTAACTCTGAATGTGAATGTATTTGAAGATAGGGCCTTTTAAAGAGTGATTAAGCTCAAATGAGACAATTAGGGTGAGCCTAATCCAATCTGACTGATGTCCCAATACGAAAAGGAAATTTGGACACACAAAGGGACACCAGGGACATATACACAGAGAAAGAAGGCCGCCATTTGTAAGCCAAGGAGCAAAGCCCCAGAAGAAACCAAAGCTATCTCTACCTTGATCTTGGATTTGCAGGCTCCAGAACTGTAGGAAAATATAGTTCTGTTGTTTAGCCCCCAGTCTGTGGTACTTTGTTATGGCAGTCCTAGCAAACTCATACAGCAATCCTTTCAAAGAGACCAACTGAATTATTAGTAAAGAAAACAATGTATGAACTGCCATCCACTTTCATCGGTGTTTTAAATAGTTTTCCCATGTCATGAGTGGATGGATTTTGTAATTCCCAGTAGGAAAACATACATGAAAAGCCTAATGGCAAATCAGTTGTAAAACGTTTTTGCTGTGTCGGGGCAGGCAGTAAGGACTGTCTTCGAAGTCCCCCGACTTACTTTATTAGAAGGCCAGATACATGCTGGCTGCTTGCATGACTGTGTCCCTCGTTCAGTGATCTGTGTTGTTTTTCTTTCAGCAAAGGCTTTATTTGTTAAAAGACATGAGTCTTGACTTCCAAATTCAAGTGACCATTTGCAGATAAGATTCGTAAGTGTCCTGGGTCCACTGCCCCCACCTCAGACTCTCAGACAGGGAGTGTTGTACAGGTGACTTATGAATGATGCAATCCCAAAGGTAAATTAAGTCAGAAGTTCAGGAAAATAAAAAGGAGGAAGCCAAATAAGGACATGTCTTCAAGCAAAGTTTTACAGATAATCACTTCAGGTTTATCCCACGATGAGGATCACTGGATCATGAGAGTATAATTTGCACCTCAGCCCTGTCCTGACCCAAGGCAACAGCCATGGAACTTTCAAACTCCCAAATCCATCAGTCACTGGCTTAGGGGATAGGATATTGCCAGACTCTACCAGGCCAATCCTTTGGGGGGAAAAAAAGAGCCTTAGATGCTGTCTATTGGAAGGAAAAGCGCCTGAAAGTCCTGGGGCCCCAAAAATAAAATAAAAGGGACTTGAGGAGGTCTGGTGGGAATACCAGCATTATACATCACAGTAAACACTGAATCATTCTGTTTCTTCAACTCATCTGTAAGATTATGGGTCGTATTCTGGAAGGTCATCTAGACTTTTGGAGTCTGCATTGCTTTAAGAACCTCAGCATCACTCAGATTTTTATTAGGCCCAGATATTCCTATCATTTCTACCATGCCCCGCCTCCTATTCCAGGCATTCCTTCCTCAGGGAAACCAGCTGAAATGAGCTACCTGAGCTATAGAGTCTCTGTGTTCCCTCTTCCTCTGCCCCGCCCCCCACCTTCTTGTCAAACCTTCTTCACCCGGCCCATCCTCTTTCTGAGGGTCTCTCTCTCTCTCTCTCATCACATCCTTCACTGCTACTCTCTGATGTTCTACATTTTTCTAGACTCTTGGTTGGATTTCTTTCAGCACTGTGCTGGCATCCTTATTGTAATCTGTTTGACAAACAAAAACAGTATCATGGGCTGATTTTCCCCAGGGTCTCAGAAGAATGCGTGCTTTCTCCTGCCACCTCGGGCTGGGTTGAATTAGGACTTACATTCCTGTCTCTGTCACGGCCTCCAGTGGGAGCATTCACGGTTTTGCAGTCTGAAAAGTCCCTTGATTTCTTGGCCTTTATATTGACTAATTGAGAATTTGGCTTAATAGGATACAGCAAAAGTAGGCATAAGAGAAATGTGAGTCACATGCTGATACAATTTATCTGTGCCTGTGGGGCCTGCTCAGGCCTAATCTTTACATACTGCTTGGATACGGTGAGGCTTTGCTGAATGGAATAGATACACAGGTCATAATGAGTAACTCAGGGCCTAGGGTCACCTGGTTTTCCATAACCAAGAGTTCAGTTTTTATCAAGGCCCAATATCAACCCCAAAACTCTTTCTGTAGAAGAGAAGAAATTCCTGCTAAAAAGTAACTTGACTAAATCCTCAGTGGTCTGAGATTCTCCTCTTGGGGTTTGTCATTGTCTCCTCCAGTATCTTGATATACTTCCAAAACTTTAAGTGCCATTTATTGGATCTGCTTAGACTGCAATCTGGACCATCTAGGGAAAATTGTTGTGGATCCCATTCCAATTGGGACACTGTATTAATTTTCTAGGGCTGTTCTGTTGTAACAAATTACCACAAACTCAGTGGCTTCAAACAGCAGGAATTGATTCTCGCACCGTTCTGGAGGCCAAAAGTTAAACATCAAAGAGTTGGCAAGGTTGGTTTCTGCTAGAGGCTCTGACGAGAATCTGCTCCATGCTCCTCTCCTAGATGTTGGTGCCTGTGGCAATCTTTGGCGTTCTTGGCTTGTAGATGAATCACTCCAATCTCTACCTCTGTCTTCCCATTGGCCTCCCCTCTGGGTCTGCTTGTATCTTTCCCTTTTCTTATAAAGATATTTATCATTGGATTTTCGGTACATGTGTTTATAAGGATGATCTAAATCTAGGATGGTTTCCTCTAAGATCCTTGACTGAATTATGTCTGCAAAGACTCCTTTTCCAAATAAGATAACATTTACGGGTCTTGGGATTTAGGACGTGGACATATATTTCAACCCACCACAGAATTATTTCTGATTACTCAGTTATTAGCTTTAAATATCTATCGAAATATAACATATATTCTTACTAGTCCACAATACAAGGTGGAGGAAACAAAGGAAACCTGTCTTTTACTTTGGAAAAAAATACCCCAACATCTCTAAGACTATGAGGTAGTAGGGTTTTCACAGAATTTATGTCCCTTTCCATGACATATATAAGTTTTACTAAGGCCAAAGAATTTTCTTGTATTCATATTCTAGCAGCTCATGTCACCAGGATATTTGGCCCATGTAATATGTTAGGAATGAGTGAGACAGTCATGCCTCTGTAGACTAAATTGTGGCATGGAGCCGAACAGTTGAAATAATTCTGAGGTAAGATGGTTATGACATGCTGTTAGATATCTACCTACGTAAAATTAACTATCCCAGTGGATCAACAGGAGCACTTTTATTGCTTTGCTCTCGAAAGAGATCACCTCCAAATAATAAATGCAATTGGAGTTGCCACCTGCTAAGCTTTAACAATTCATTTTCATTCTCCAAGACCAATCCAAGATCCTTTGACCTGGCCAAACCTGAGAGTTAAGTAAAAACAAAATAGAAATCACCATCCTCACATCTTGAGCCCTACTGAATGCCCATCACCCAGTGTGATGAGCACTGGGTCTTACACACAACCGATAAATTATTGAACACTATGTCTGAAACTAATGATGTACTATATATGTTGGCTAATTGAATTTAAATAAAAATTAAAAAAAAAATCATCCTCATATTTTCCCAGAAAAAAAATTTTTGGGGGGTAGCATTAAGTTTAGACATTTCTCCATAGAAATTGTAATATCTTTGCATTATTAGTTTGATAGCTAAAGGGAGCTCCATAGGCTTCAACTTGGCTCTTCTTACCTTAATAGCTCTTGTATCAAAATCTGGAAGGCCAGTTCTTCCAGGATAGAGGGTATACATAGCAACTACATGCTCACCAGCCAGATAATTGATTTTGTATCAGATAAAAGGGTTTGTGATCTACTAAAACTATGAGAAGCATTTGTGAATCAAAACTCCATTTGTTTCTTGACCCTTGTAAGACTCTATTATGACCAGTGCAAAGCAATGGTACACTGAGATCCCAAGAATTGATGTTACATATAGCCAGTGTCCAGTGACCCTCGGAAGATTTGAGTAGCTCATTCTCTTTAGGGGGAAAAACAAAAAAACCTGCTACATAGCTCAAGGGAAGTTAAATAAAAGATGTAATATGTGTATTTCTGACTTTTTTTTCAAAAAAAGTCACAAATACTCAGTCTGAGTATCAGGCAGTGCAGTATGACATTTTGATCCAAATTCTATTCTCTCCAACCAGGAGCTAATTTTCAATTATAAGAACCACGGGAAAGGGGATTTCCACTTTGGAGAAGATGGACTCTTCCCACTATTTTTCAATATGGACTCTTCTCAGTATTTTTCTCTGTTCCTCTTACTAAGTACAACTAAAAATCCTGGATGTCTTCTCTATTTAAAGGAGAAACAGAAAAATCCACAAATACGGTTGGAGACTTCAACACCCCTGTCAACACTTGATGAAACATCTAAACAGAAAATCAGCCAGTATAGAGAATACAAGATACCCTCAACCAATAGGATCTAACTGACATTTATAGAATACTCCACCCAGCAACTGCAGAACACACATTTTTTTAATTGCCTGTGAGACACATACCAAGATAGACCATGTTCTGGGCCATAAAACAAACCTCAACAAGTTTAGAAGAACTGCAGTGATACAGAGTGTGTTGTCTGACCACAGCAGCATGAAACTAGAAATCACTCATGGAAAGAAAACAGGAAAATCTTCAAACACTGAGAAACTAAAAACACACTTCTAAATAATACATGGATCAAAGAGGATGTCTCAAGGGGAAAAAAAAAAACAAAAAAAACATTAACCTGCATGAAATTATGTAAACCCCTCATTCCTTCTTTTAAGCTCTCTGGGGTATGAGGGCAGCTGTCTCATTCTATCTTTCTGGAAGATTCCATGCCCAATGAGCCTTCTAATGGTAGAGACACCATGGCCCCAATACTGACTCTCAGTGGGCACTTTTTTCCATATTACCACATGCAATAATTACATCAGTTATTTAAATATTTAAATGTGACTTTCAGAATCCTGTTTCTTAAGAGAAAAGAAATTTGATTACCTTCAGCCACACCTCAGCCAGATAGACAACCCCAGATAGCCACTGCTATTCTGTCCCCTTAGATTATACTGCCTTCAAGACACTCCTGGATCCCACACTGTAGATCACTGGGTGTAAGGACACTTGGTTTCATACAGTGGAGTCCAACTCTGCCTATGGAGACTTGGTAACTTCCAGAACTGATGGGAAGCTGGGTAACCAGGCTTTGAAACTCAGCTAGGACGAGGAGAGACCAGACAACAGGAAGTATAAGCATCTCCTTCCACAGAACTCTCCTTTTAGGACATCTCCACCAGCAGCACTATCAATAGACCTCCACATCATCATTGCAGGACTCCTGATGCGGCCATAGCGCACGCCCCACCCCCGAATAATGTTCCAACTCTCTCTACAGGACACAACCACTCATTTAGGAATAAACGTCCCAGACAAGAACATCCATCTGGCCCCCATGCCACCAAGTCAGGATTCACAACTGCATTTACTTGCTTTCACCCTAATAATTATGCTGTCTTGTTTCCCAAGGATGGCCTTTAAGATCTCGGTAAATTAGAAGTGTGGAGGTAAATGATGGGTGGATAGAGGAGATGAAATCGATGGGCTAAAGAAAGTGGATTAAAAATAATCTATTATTAAATCCTTTATTTGCCTCTACCCATTGATTGGCAGAAGGGATGGAATGCCCAGGCCAAACTGATATATTTTATGGTGAAATTTGCTGTATTACCTTACTGAAAAGACCAGGAGTAGATCTGACTTTAATTGATAATTAATCCAGAGTTCAACGGTCCAGACCTTGGTTTTTGTCTGCTTCTCAGAATCCATCCCCTCACCTACGCCTCAGATTCAGTCTTCTATTCCACATGGTGACAAGAAACCTGCTGCTTCCCTGGGGTCCTGGTCCTCTCAGCTTTAAGCCAAGTAATAAGAGGAAGAAGGGTCTCAAGGGTGTCTTTCATTTGAGTTCAGCAAACCCTCAGTGTTTCTCACTATGTTAGCCCCGGACACATTCCCTAAACCCTAAGCTGTCACCACAGTCAATATGATGTTCTGCAGTGATTGGCCAGGCTGGTCCAATTCCTAACTTTTGGAGAGGTCTAGAGCAAGATTATAAGTACAGGCCCATATAGTATATGTCAAATTATTTTAAAATTATAAATCAAATGAAATGTTAAATAAAATATATTCTACCCTCTTAACAATATACTTTAACAATAACCTGGGAAGAAGGTCTGCATTTAGAATTCTCAGACTCCTTAGAGGCCTGCTCTGGAATATGGGCATCATGGGAAAGGGTAGCCCAAAGCCTGATGAATTCTCTTTCCTTTCTTGCCTCTGGCCGACCGCCTGATGAATTCTCTTTCTTTTCTTGGCTCTAGCCTGTAGCCATATGTACACATGTGGTCACTCTGGCATGCACATCCCTACTTGGTCCACAATGCCACAAACAGCTAGCTATTAACCACCCAGGTGAGCACATACCAGCTGCCTTGTCTGCTCTCAGGAGAGGGAAGAGGCCACCATGTGACTTGGAAGCAGGTAGAGATGTTTAGGCAGGTCATTTTGGGATCCTGGATACTTAGATCTAGAACATGGACAAAAATGGGAATTGGGGGGTCCTGTTGGGCATATCAACTGGGCTCAGTGTATTCTCCACAGTGCAGATGAATATGATGCAGGAAGGCTGAAGCAGGACCCAAGATAGGGTCCTACTTGCACAGATCTGGGGGCAGTGCTGAGCAGAGGGTCAGCTTCTTGTCCTTCCTTCTAGCCAGGAGTGAAATCAACACCACAGGAAGCTCAGGGCCATTGAATGAAGATCTAGGAGTGGTCCTCCAGAAAGAAGTTAGAGATCGCCCTCAGACTTTGGATAAATGGATATCGGGTGGCCAGGAAATAGCAAACGTCAACTGCACGCATCACTTTAAATATGCTTTAAAATTGGACAGGTGTTTTTGGCTCCCACTTTGTTGCTCTTCTGGGTCCACTGTGGGTCAGTTTGGTTTCCTTCCAATTTAAATTTCACTGCTTGCCTCCATTAGCCCCGTGCCTTTCTCTGCTGCGCTAGTGATCCCGGGCTCTGACCCAGGCAGAGATTCCACTGGACTCTCTCATGGAACATCACCCCAGCCACAGCCCATTGCCTCTCATCCGGACGATCGTAACTGCCTCCTTGTGGGTCCGGTTCTCTGAATCCTGTTTTTTCCCTCACCCTTACACCCGACAGTCTACCCCTCACTGCTGCTGCCTTCTATCAACAGACATTTTCCGTTCTGTAGTCAGAGCAAGAATCTTTTAAAAATAATTTTTAAAAACCTAAATGTTGCACCTGCTATGAAGACCCCTAACCCCCAGGACAGCGCTGCCCCTCACTGTGGTTGGCAAAGCCTGCATGGTCTGGTCCAGGTTAACCCCTCCTCAAACACCTCTCTCCGCTCTGCCCCACGGGCCCTCCCTCCCCAGTTGTGGGGGATTTCTTTCACTTCTTTGGATCTCTCTCTCTCTGTCTGTCTCTCTCCCTCCTTGTCTTGACTCGCTTATCTCCATAGCTTCAAAAAGTATTTTCCCTCTCCCAAATCCATTTACATCTCATTCCTTTTACTTTAATTAAATAAATACTCATCATCCTTTAGCTTTTAACATAAAAGTAATAACCTCTGGGATACCATCCCTGACTCACCAATACAGGGTGAGTTCCCCAAATGCAGAACCCCACAGAGGATGCAGCCTCATGGCAAGTCAGATCATGTGTATAATGACACATTCCTAAATTAGGCAAATTCATGAGGAATGTCACCTTCAGTTCTCCACAGAACTCTATGGGGTGCTTGGTTTTATTACTGCTTGGAAGATGGGGACTCTGAAGCCTAAGGACTTAGGGACTTCTCCAAGGCCAAGGCTACATAGGTAGCAACGGGAGGTGCCAATTTTCTCTCCAAATACCATGAACATCAGCCTATTATTTGTATCCCTGGTGTGTCCCAGCCGTCCCGATAGTAGAGAGATCATGGTTTCTGTAATTCCTAACACATCCTCCTTAAAAGCCCAGGCTGGAGCTGGCTAAAGCTGCCAAGAAAACAGCCAATTAGTGCTCTGTTTGGGGATCCTTTTCCTCCGTATTACTGCACTCGTTGAAGACTCCTTCCTTTGTTTATCCACTGAAGTTCAGCAGACCCCCTGGGGCTTGCTCTAACATGGAATCATAATAATTAGTCCAAAATGACAATTCTATTATAATTTCATTTTATCTCCGGAGATGCCCAGACACCTTGCCAACACTCAGTCTGTACTTTTGTCTGAAGATGGGACCAACAGTGGGAGGAAGTGGGAAGCCCCTTATGGAAGCTAATGTTGTAAAAGAAAATTGGTATCTGGTTCCTGTCCCTTGTGCATGCATAATATGTGGGGGTTAACAGAATGCACTTGTAATTTATAACTCTATGCTGACAGATATAAGCTCGGCAAAGGCAATTTTAGGGCGGGGAGAGGGATGATTGTTATATCTGGAGTGCTCTATGTCTCAGAATTTGATTGTAAGTCAAGTTATTCATGGCAATCAACTTGGAATGAAGGGTTTCAAGGGATGTAGGACTTCCGGTGATAAAGCTGGGACAGTCCAGAGCAAAATAAGATGCGCTGGTTGCTTTACCTAACACAGATACCAGCTACGTACCAAGGTTTGGCAAATGACCTGCCACCTATTTTTGTAAATGTGGTTTTATTGGGATACAGCCATGCCCATCTAATTATGAATGGTCTATGGGTGATGTCCCACTATGCTAGCAGAGCCCAATAGCTGTTTAGAGGGAGACCATATGGGCCACAGCGCTGAGCATACTTACTACCTAGCACTGCACAGAAAAAGTTTATCACATCCTGATCTATATTTCACTTAGAAAAGATCTTGAAGACGATGTATGCAAAGATGTCTAAAGATTTTGGGGCGCCTGGGTGGCTCAGTCAGTTAAGGGTCCTACTCTTGATTTCGGCTCAGGTCATGATCTTAGGGTGGTGAGATCAAGCCCCGGGTCAGACTCCACGGTCAGTGGGGAGGCTGCTTCTCTCCTTCTCCCTCTCTCTCTGCCCCTTCCCCCACTTGTGTGCTCTCTCTCTCTCAGATAAATCAATCACTCAATCAGTCACTCAATCAATCATAAAAAAAAATGTCTAAAGTATTCATCAGAGATAACCAAACCCACATTCTTTCACTTTATGATCAACCACCATAAAATGGCTTTATATAGTGAAGTTCTGATACAGACATCCAATTACTCCTTAATAAGAGGGAATGCTAACCTTTCACCAGAAAGACCAAGAGAACAGTTGCTATTTTATCTAAAATGTTCTTTTCTGTCTAGGTTCTCTTTGTCCTGGGATTTAGCTTCCTGCTGTTCAGGATAGTTTGTAGATCTATAGAATCTCTCAATGCTCAAAGTTGGTTTTTTTTTCCTTAATTTTATTAAGTTTTTAAATTTTAATTCCAGTAAAATCATCATACAGTGTTTATTAGTTTCACGTGTACAATATAATGCTTCAAATATTCTATACATTACTCAGTGCTCAACATGATAAGTGCACTCCTTAATCCCCATCACCTGTATCTCCCAACCCCCACCCACCTCCCCTCTGGTAACCATCAGTTTGTTCTCTATAGTTAAGAGTCTGTTTCTTGGTTTGTCTGTCTCTCTCTCTCTCTTTCTTTTTTCTTTGTTCATTTTTTTTCTTAAATTCCACGTATGAGTGAAATCATATGGTATTTGTCTTTATTTCTCTTAGCATAATACTCTTTAGCTTCCTCCGTGTCATTGCAAATGGCAAGATTTCATTTTTTTAAAGATTTTATTTATTTATTTGTCAGTGAGAGAGAGCACAAGTGGGGGGAGTGGGAGGCAGAGGGAGAAGCAGGCTCCCCACTGAGCAAGGAGCCCAATGGGGGACTCGATCCCAGGACCCAGGGATCATGACCTGAGCCAAAGGCAGATGCTTAATCGACTGAGCCACCCAGGCATCCCAAGATTTTAATCTTTTTATGACTGAATAATTTTCCATTGTATATGTATACCACATCTTCTTTATCCATTCATCTCTTGATAGGCAATTGGGCTATTGTAGATAATGCTGCAATAAACACAGGGGTGCATCTATCCTTTCGAATTAGTGTTTTTGTATTTTTGGGGTAAATACCCAGTAGTGTCATCACTGGATCATAGGATAGTTAGAGTTTTAAATTTTTGAGTAAATTTCATACTGCTTTTTACAGTGGCTACACCAGGTTTCATTCCCACCAACAGAGCACGAGAGTTCCTTTTTCTCTACATCCTTGTCAACATTTGTTGTTTCTTGTGTTTTTGATTTCTCAATGCTCAAAATTTTAGGATTTTTTTTTAAGTAGTCTCCACGCCCAGCCTGGAGCTCAATGTGGGGCTCCAACTCATGAGATCAAGAGCTGAGCTGAGATCAAATCAGATGCTTAAACAACTGAGCAACCCAGGTGCCCCAAAGTTCTAAATATCAAGTTTTTAATGTATAAATTTCTATAGATGATTGTCTCCCAAAGCTATTCCTGCTATGATGTTGACTGCTTGCTTTGTATATAAAAATGGACTCTAGAATTGGACTCTGGTTCAAAATATAGCTTAGCCACTCACTGGTGAGTGGTCTTGAGTAGGTTCAACTCCTTGGGACCTCAATTTTCTCATCTGCTTAGTACAAATACTATTATGGTATGTTCAAAGATTTAATGTAGCCAGAGTACTAAGCACCAAAGTATACACTCTAAGCATTCAATACATTTAACTTACTGTTTATTAATACCACCATTATTAACAACTCCTTAAATCATTACTTGGTCTATTATTCTGAAGTTATAAAGTTTTACTTCCTTCTTGGTGCCTGTATTAGTCAAGGTTCTCCAGAGAAACAGAACCAATAGGAGATAGATAGATAGATAGATAGATAGATAGATAGATAGATAGATAATGATTTATTATAAGGAATTGGCTCATGGAATAGTTCAAAGGCCTGAGTGTTGGTGGTATAGATTCTGTGTCAGGTGTGAAGGTCTGAGAACCAGGAGCACTGAGGGCAGGAAGATATCTCAGCTTCAACTGTCAGACAGAGAGAGATTCAGACATTTAAGAGTTTGGGTTGAATGATGCCTACCCACACTGCACAGGGCCATTTGCTTTAGTCAGTTCACCTTTTCAAATGTTAATCTCTTCTGGAAACATCTTCACAGGCACACCCAGAAATAATGTTTAATCAAACATCAAACACACCCAGAAATAATGTTTAATCCTGTGGCCCGTCAAGGTCACTCATAAACTTAACCATCACAGCGTCCAAACTAGAACACATCCCCTTCTGGACAAACAACTGAACACAGTGGTAATACCTTCTCGCACAGATCTTCCCGAGTAGCACTTGCTCAGAGACATTTGTGTTGAACGTCTCGGGACCCACTCTGTGGGCTGCACGTACACATGGGCCCCTTGAGGCATCCCATTTCCTTCATCTCTACAGCTCAGTGAGAAGCAGAACTGTCCCTTCTCCTGACCTCAACTGAGCACGTCCATGTCACACAGTTACGGAGCAGTGATCTAGATCCCAAGGCCTGTCCTTTTCCTCCAAGTTCAGCGCTTTTTTTATTGTCTCCTGTGTCTTTTGAGATAATCCCTAGCGCCACCTTAAACAAAAAGCAGTAGGCAGTCTTAAACATTGAAATGTTGCTCAAAACCTCCTTAGTAGGGACAAAAGAATCTATTCCTGAAGGAAGAAAGTTGAAATTCAATGTATTCAGGTTGAACTTGCTGCATCCTAGAACATTAAGCCTGGGTGGTTCAGGCGATTAAGCATCCGACTCTTGATTTTCAGGTCATGATCTCAGGGTCGTGAGATTGAGCCCCTGCATGGGGGGTCTTCGCTCCGCGTGGAGTCGGCTTGTACCTCTACCTGTGCCCCTCCCCCCACTTGTGTGCTGGCTCTCTCCCTCTCTCTCAAAAAAATAAATAAATAAAATCTTAAAAAAAAAAAACGGACATTAAGTCTCTGGCATTGTTCTCTCAGACCTTCTGAAACCTCACAGAGATTAGAGGACATTTTGAGATTAAGCATACGGGTCAGAGAATGAGGATAGGAAGGCCTCTTGAAACTCCACTACAGATATTGACTTTAAGCATAATAGTCCTTTAAGGAGAATGTTTAACTGACAACATAGTCTTTTTTTTTTTTTTTCTTTCTTCAGATACCTCTTGTGAAAACTATTTTGACCCAGAATGTTTATTTGGTGATGATGATCAGTGAATTTTTACGTTGAAGGGGACTTCAGGGGTGAGGCTGAACAACGCCATTTTGTGGCCAGCAACAACTGAGGCTCAGGAAAGCTGAGTGACATGCCCAACGTCACACCCCAAGGAAGGAGAAGCACCACTGATAGGACCTAGATCTCTTGATTCTTAGTTAAGGGTCTCTTCAGCTGTGAGCCTTTCCCTGTAGGTCCCTTGTTACATTTTTCTACCAGCTACAAATGTCCTCCCAAGTGTAGCTTTCTCGGAGAGCCATGAGCCTGGAGCGTTAAGGATATGCCATGTGGAAGTCAGCCAAATGTTAAACCTTTCTCTCTGGCCTGCCTGGTCTTAGCCTTGTTTGTGACCTGGGTTCTAGCTTCCATTCGGACTCCCTATTTTTCCTCCTCTCCTCTGCGCATTTTTTTTTTTTTTTTTTGGATTTTACTAGGATTGATAAAGTTTGCTTTTGTCTGCACTCAGGATATTACTTAATAAAATACAAGGTCACTTGTGTGAATGAGAGTCAACATATGATAGTGATTTCATGGTAAAGGAACAAAAGCCCAGCGAGGGAACACAAAAGCACATTTTCTGCTGCCAACTAGCAGCACTCACTGAGGGAAGCAAATAGTCTGCCTGTAATTCTGTCAACAAGCCTGAGGCACAGACTCTTGAAAATCCCAGAAGTGAATCTGTGAGTGAGGGGAAAAGCCCTAATGAAAGAAAATAGAGAAATGAGCTCTGTGCTGAGCAGAGTCACTCCCTGTGGCATTGTGATTGGGGCGCAGGCATCCATCCACATACACTTGGGCTGAAGTCCCTGTCTCCCACCCTTGTGAACTTCACGTTGTTGGTCACATGGCACAACCTCTTTGAGACATAGTTTATTTTCAACAACAACAAAAGGGGGAATACTAATAATACCTACTTTGCTGAGTTATTGTAAAAGTTGTAAATAGTGTCTGATGCTGGGCATGAGAACTCAAGACATGTTAACTATTATTATTATTATTATTATTATTCCTAGCACCTTCCATCATTATCATCTTAGTCTAAGGCATCATGATTGATCCTACCTGGCAAAGATCAGTAGTTCATAAGAACTTCCCGACAAGTTATACATACAAACTATTTATATTTAATATATGTGTGTTTGTGGATACAGTTACACAATCTTTTATCCAAAATCACAGGTCATACACACTTTAGAGAAAAAAAAAAAAGAAATCAGAACTTTGGAAATATTAGATAAGTTATACAGGGCACATAGCGTATGCTATGTAACAATCCCAGTGAATTCTGGAGTAGTGCCCTACAATCAGTCACATTCACTTCATTGTCAGGGGTTCCCAAGACCATCCCCAGACCTGGTGATTTGCTAGAAGGACTCGCAGAAGTCAGCATATAGTCATGCTCATAGCTATGAGTTATTATAACAAGAGGACACAAAGCAGAATCAGCAAAGATAAAAAGCTCAAGGGACAAAGTCCAGAGGAAACCAGGCATAAGCTTCCAGAGTCTTCTCCCAGGGGGGTCACACAAGATGCGCTTGATCTCTCCAGCTACATATTGTGACAACACATGTGACATGGCGTCTACCACGGACGCTCATTGGACATTCAGCGCCCAGGGTTTTTACAGGGGACTCGACACATAAACACCCTCCACCTTGCACAGACCAAAATTCAAGACTCCCAGAAGGAGAAACAGGTTTTCAGCATAGGCCACATTGTTTCTATGAACAGCTTAGCATAGTAAGCCACTCTTATGAGTCAGGGATGGTGGCAACCCTCCCAAAATGCAAGTTTCCAGATGCCAGTCAGGAGCCAATCATGCAGAGGCCTTTTTAAGTGGGAGCAGTCTCAGGCCTGCTGCGCTCACTCTTTCCACGCAGCTTTCTGTAGCAAAATCTGTGAATAATTACACGAAGAGTCATGAAGACTCCAAGCAGCCTCATGCCACTTTGGGTCAGGCTTTGCCACCAAATCAATTCAGATTAGGTCAGGTATTGCTGTAAAACATGCCATGAAAGCCTCTGGTTTTCAGAACTTCTTGGGTTTTGGAATTGCCATGAAGAGATTAAAGCTGTTTTGTTCTCTCTCTCGCTCTGTCTTTCTGCCTTTTCTTTCTTCCTTCCGTTTTTCCTTTATTCCCTTCCCTTCTCCCTTTCTTTCTCTCTCTCTCTTTCTTTCTTCTTAACTTTACCTTTGCTCAATCTAATTATTAAGGAAAATGTATACAGTTGCACAAAAGTCAGGAGGTGAGAAATGCAAGCGTTTCATACCATTACTGGCTTTATACCATACATGGTGGTATGATGTCCCTTGAAGGGAGATTGTGATAAATGTAGGGCAAACCCTAAAGCAATGACTAAAATAACCAAACAAGTGGTTCAGCTAATGAGCCAAAAAGGAGATAAAATGGAATCACGAAATTATATTTAATTAATTCCAAACAAGATAGAACAACAGAAAGAGGGAACAAAAAACAAATGAGACAAATAGGGAACAAACAACAAGAAAACAGAGTTAAACCTAATGATATCAATGATTACATTAAAAGTAAAGAGCCCAAACATTCTAATTAAGAAGCAAAATGTCAGATTGGATAAAAAAGCAAGACCCACATTCGTGTTGCCTAGCAGAAATGATCTCTATAACAATGCAAATAGATTAAAAATAAGGATGAAAAAATATGCTATGTTAACACTAAAAAACAAAACAAAACAAAACAAAACAGAAAAACCAAGCAGAGTGGGTATATCAGTATCCCACAAAGTAAATTTCAAAGAATATTAGAAGAGATAAATAAGGTAATTTTATGGTGGTAAAAATGTCCTTTAAGAAGACAAAACAACCAAAAATGTTTATGACCTAAGAGAGTTTTAAAATTCACAAAGCAAAAATCCACTGAAAGTGCAAAAACAAACAAATTCACAAAGAGAATCAGAGATTTGTATCCCCCTCCCTCAATAATTGATAAGAGTGAGCAGACATAAAATTCAGGCAGGATATAGAAAAATTGAACAAAATTATCAACAAACCTGACTTATGTTACATATATAGAACAATCCACTCCAAAACATCAGACTACACGTTCTTCTCAACCACACATGGAACATTTTATAAAGTTATAATTTGGACCAGAAAACAAATCTCAATAAATTTTGAAAGATTCAATTCATGCAAAATATGTTCTAGGATAAAGTTAGAATTTAATTACAACTCAAAACCAGAAAGATTCCTTGAAAACTTATGAAGTACAGAAACTAAGTAACATATATTTAGGCAATCCATTTATCAAAGAAGCAATCAAAAAGGAGAATTAGGAAATATGTTGAATGGAAAAAGAAAATAAAAACACAGCATGTTAAAATTGGTTGAATACTGTAAGATAACACTAGGGTGATACCTGTACCACGAAACAATTCTATTAAACAGAACACATGTCTTACGTTAATGGCCTATGTTTCTACCTTAAGAATCTAGAACATAAAAGGAAAGGCACATTTGATCCAAAGAAGAAGAAAGCAAATAGAAATGGAAATCAATGAAACAGAAAACCAAAAAAAATTATTACTAGAGATAATAAATGAAACTAAAATTATTTGAGAAGACTGATAATATGTAATATTGACAAACTAGCCAGGCTTGATGTGAAGGAAAGAAAAGAAGACCCAAATTGCTAATGGGACAGATTACATTAAAGCTGATTCTATAGCTATTAGTGAACCTCAAGGGAATTTTGTGGACTTTTTTCTTTTTCTTTTTTTTAGATTTGATTTATTTGAAAGAGAGAGAAAGAGAGAGAGTGGGGGGAGGGGCAGAGGGCGAGAGAAAATCCCAAGCAAACTCCGCACTGAGCACGGAGCCTGACATGGGGCTCAATCTCGTGACCCTGATATCATGACCCGAGCCAAAATCAACATCAATCTCATTAAACATTAAATTCACACTGCATGGCATTTAATCGAGATTGACAAGGCAGGCTGGGAAACAGGAAAAAAGACCCATGGCAAGTAGAAAAAATTAATAAATAGAAAAAAACCCGGAAGCAAAACAAATGATAAGAATTAGTAGACAAGGAAGATAAACAGTATTCTCAATATACTCTCTACATTTAACAAAGTGGAAGAGAGAATGAGCAGATAGGAAAAATAAAAGATATACAAAGAACCAAAATCAAAATTTTCAAAATGAAAAATAAAATGTCTGTTGAAAAACACATTGGATAGGATTAAGAGCAGGTAAGATATTGCAGGGAAAAATTAATTAACCTAAACATATAGAATGAAACACACAGAAAATAGAAGCCTAAAGAAGGGAAAAAAATGAGCAGAGCATTTGTGAGCTCTGGGACAACATTAAGTGGCCTCACATATATATGTGTGTGTATTATATACGTGTATTATATATGAGTATATTAAGTGTATATACGTACAGTTTTCAAAATGAAAAAAATGGGGTCATAAAATATTTGAAGAAAGGATGTTTGAAATTTTTTTTTATCATAACCAAATTCAATGAGAACCATAAACTCACAGGTTCAAGAATCCTAAACAGATTATTCATCACACACTTATTGTGTGTGGTAATTAGGCATGGTAAGAGGTGTCTAAGTTTATAATCCTGGCCTCCTGGTGTTCATGTTCTTGTGTAATACCCTCTCCCTGCATATGTGGTGAATTTATTGGTTTGCATCTAATAAAATAGAATATGGCAGAAGTGATAAGATGTCATTGCCAAGATGAAGTCACAAAAAGATGGTGGCTCCATCTTGGTCTCTTTCTTTCTCTCTTTGATCACCAGTGGCCATGACATGGGGACCCATAGGCCACCTATGGAATAGCCCATATGGTGAGGAATGATGGTCTGCCAACAACTGTTTGAGTGAGTTTTGAAGCAGATTCTCCAGCCCCATTTGAGCCTTGAGATGACTGCAACGTCATGAGAGATGTTAAGCCAGAAACATCCATCCTAGCCACACCAGGATTCCTGCCCCATAGAATCTCTGAGATCGTAAATGCTTGTTGCTTGGAGCCATTCAGGTTTTAAGTAATTTGTCACCTATCAATAGGTAATTAACATGTTGAGTATGCATGAATCTAAAATCAAAAATCTTACATTCTAGAGTTTATCCTTGAATCGAGAAGGTTTTCCAGAAACATTTGCAAAACAAATGAATGTATGAAAGATAAGACAGGTACCCCAAATAACTGTTACCATAAGGATGAAAGCAATTGTTCTTCATTAAAGCTTTATAAGATTGGCAAGGATATTGCTATGAGAGTTCTTGGGAGGAGGCATTGCTTCTGGTTGAGAAAAGAGGGGATTGTTTCAGGAGGAGACAGTATTTTGGACCTTGAAGGGATAGAATTTGACTACATTTTGCTGACAATGAATCTAGGCACTTGGAGTGAAAGAATTAGTCAGAAGACTGATGGGAAACTAAAGGGCACGTATAGGAAACCGTGAGCAGAATGTAGCATGAGAAAACAAGAGAAAAGATATTGATGGAATAAATACCAGTCTTCTAGGCAGACCACCATAACTTCTGTTTTGGACTCATGTTATAGAGATACTGCATATTAACACAAAACATTAGTTCTTACAAATAACTCTTTTTTCATTATACTTTCCTTAGTCACATTGGACATGTGGTATCTACCTGCGTTAAATTTAAAGGCATGAGCTAATTAGCTTTCTTATTCTCAGAGAATAATAGTCAGATAGAGCGCAATGGTAGACTACTAATCTCTTCATTAGGCAGAGTATTTCTGTATTTCAAAAAGCTGTAATGACAGGTACACCTCGAGAGAGGTGTGATCACAAAGAAGAAAAATCCATTTTCTTGTCTGACTTCCATTACACCTACACGTAGTATGAACTTTGATTATATTGGGCCCCTTTGACTTATTGTCTATATTATTTATCTTCACACTTTGATTTTCTTTCCCTGATGGTTTCTAGTAGTTTTTCCTTGCCAATTTAAATTCTAGCTTCCTTCTCCACACTGTTCATTGATCACTCGCTTTCTCATCTTTAATTTCCGCCCTTTAGAGTCCAATAACACTTTTCATGGTGCTGCTAATTCCGTCCTTTTTTCCGCTGCCATGTTTCATCATTAAGTGACCGTGGAAGTTTCCAGCTTGTTGGGGACACAAGCCTCCTTGAGCATACCTTGCTAAAACGTGCACTTCAGAGCTATACAAAACATGAGCAGGAAACAGCACAATGACCCTACATGCATTTTAAAGATTTTATTTATTTGTTTTACTTGAGAGAGAGAGCGTGCACACAAGTGGGGGGGGAGGGGCAGAGGGAGAGGGAGAGACAGAATCTCAAGCAGACTGCGTTGAGCAGGGACCCCGACTTGGGCTCGATCTCCCAATCCTGAGATCATGACCTGAGTCAAAACCAAGAGTCAGATGCTTAACCCACCCAGCCACCCAGGCCCCGCATTTTAAATGCTGGTCCTCTGAGCCTACTCCTTCTGACTCAATTTGCAATTCTCTTTCATTTAACAAAATTGACATTTATGCCATATACTAAAATACAGTTTCTTCAGGTGAAATAACATGATGTTAGGCTTTGCTTGGTTCTTAAGAGAAGTGATTAGTTTTTATTGCTGGGGAAGAAAGAGCCTGTAAGAAATGAGACATTATGGACACAAAACTTAACCAAGGCCCAGAATGTTTTAATCTACTGTGTGGGCATATAGCTTGGATGCCTGCCTTAGTTTTATGGAATTCCTGAACATATTTTACCCCTGAATGTGTGTGGTAAAGCATACTCAGTTCGATATCTAAGGCTGGGATTTTCAAATGAGAGTTACTGAAGCGAAATTCCATTTTGCAAATTCATCAAGTAGGGTCCAGTTTCACCAAAATCCATCAAGAATAAGGAGATAGGTCACAAACTCATTTGGAGCGTGGGTGCAAAGGTCATTATAAAAGTTCAAAACTACAACCAAATTTGTCTGACATTGAGAGAATCAGCTGTGAAACTCTCTTTCCTTTATGATCTAAAATACATTTTGCATTTCACTGAATTGGTTTTTATCCTTCACATTCTTCATTTTAAAATAAGCCTAATAGGAAGTTCAAACTACCAAGCCAACTTATTTTTTTAAGGAATAAGCCCTTAACAGAATGTATAATTTTTTAAACATAGAAAAAAAAAGAGGACATTTATACTGGAAATTAAGAAATTCATTTAGTATTAAGGTCAAATTTATTATTATTTTTAAAAAAGATTTTATTTATTTATTTCCACAGAGATAAGAGCACAAGCAGAGGGAGTGGCAGGCAGAGGGAGAAGCAGACTCCCCACTGAGCAAGGAGCCCAATGTCGAACTTGATCTCAGGACCCCAGGGTCATGACCTGAGCCAAAGGCAGACGCTCAACCGACTGAGCCACCCAGGCATCCCAGATTTCTTACTATTTTATTCTCTATTTTGGGCCCAGAGTCTCTCAGGAAGATACAACAATAGTCATTATAAATATGAACCTAAAAAATCAGTAAAGCAGGTCATTGTTTACCAAGTCAGCTTGAAAATATTATTATGCACTTAATAAAGCCCCATGTATTTCCTGACTACTTTTCAATCCATTAATTAGTGATTCTGTATTTTCTTTGTAGGTCATTATTACAGCCAGTAATTGGAGGCTTGATGAGTGAAAACTTACTCAAATTATAAGTCCCAGCACTCACAACTATAGGCTGGAGACGTCAAGTCCAAAATTTGTTAATGTCCTCGACTAAGTGTTATTTGTTTCCATGTATCTATATTTTAATTTTCTGATTACTCAAGTAAATAATCACGGAAATATTGCTAGACGGGTCTGGCTTCATTTTCTGAATTGATCTCCTGCTGGTTGAGTGTGTGTTCCTTGCAGTGGTGTGCGCTAAGACTCAATCCTGAGGATCTCCTCCCTCAGCAGTTGGGGTTGCACGGAGTCATTGTGTTTGCTAATTCCCTTGTATAATTTCTACCTGGAATCCTGCACCTGACTCTGTACTTTACTTGCTGGACCCTGCAGGTGCTCCTACTACTTCTGACATGCTATTGTGCTCATTTGTTTCCATGTTTCCCCCCTTCAACAAACTGTGAGCCCCTGGGGGGCAGGAGCCTCATATCTTATTTATGTATAGCCATAGTGTTTACTTTAGGGCTTGACACATTGTTGGCCAGGGGGTAGGAATAGCCACCTGACTTCTAGCCACCTGCCTTATCTGGCCAGCACAGAGTTAATAAATGAATTCCTTTAGGTGGGCAGTTTGTGGGAGTCTCTATTTTTTGTTTGTGGCCAGTCACACATTTATTTCACCAGCCTGGCCCCTATAGGCATCCTAGTCTGTGGCCCTCATTGTAGCTACTCAAAATATGTTGTCATTATGTGGGTGAATGTGTCAATGAATGTCCGTCTAATTGCACAGAAAATTATTATTCCAATATTCCAGTCCCGAAAATTCTTTCAGTGTCATCTCAGACCTACAACAGTAAAGGTAGAAAAATATAACTTTGTTATACAATGTCCAAAAAAGCACTGCAGAGGTAGACCTCTCTGAGCATTCTAGTAGTCAAATTAGAGAGGAAAACCAGTTCACTTGTGCTCTTTGCAGAATTCAGGGGATGCCAACAAACCAATCGTGTGGAAAAGCCTAGGTTTGCATACCCGTCATGACCGACAACTTCTACCTTGGATCATCTTAAAACAAGCACCAGGATTTTAAGAACAATAACCCTGGCCAACATTCCAAGTGCAATTTCAACAACACATTTCTCAAGACTGATTCCAAGATGCTCCAAACTAGGGCCAATGGCAGCACGCAAGAGAACAATCCAACAAAGTGATTCCGTGTGGGGCCACGGCAGTGCTGTACCGTATGGAATGCTCTCTTGGTCTGGTTTAATCTGGGGGGAAAGCTTAAGCAACAAGCTCATTGGATGGAATTCACATCAGCAGACATAAAAATACCGATGATGACGAAGTATTCTTGAGAAAGGTTAAGCTTCACCTAAAAAAGTAAATTTGGGTCTACTTTAATTAACTGATAAATGGGGGACTGAGGCTCTAAGATTTCCCCTACCATTTCTCCAACAATTTTAACTTTTTAAAAGCAACTCTTACCAGATGTTCATTTTGTCCATAAAAATTCTCACCCTTGAAAACTATAATATTTATGAAAATGTAACTTTGAGCAACTTACTTACTACCTGGGAACATATCCAGCTAATTAGCTTGTGTTAAATACATGTGTGGGTATTTGAAATAATTTGTTACATAGGCTTATTATTAATAAGACAGTTAAATGTTGGTTTTGGTTTCCAAAGAAAGATTTTATAATAGGTCTTCCTTCTGAGCTATTAGAAAGTAGACTCCTTTTCTGTTGGGGCCACTCCCTTGTTCAAGGAACTGAAACCCCACCAACCACTGTCTTTTTTTTCTTTGTTGTTTTTTTTTTTCTTTTCTTACCAACTGCAGGAAAACATGTAGTTAGTTAAGTGGCAGGGCTAGGAGTGAGTCACTAAGTGTGGTCTCTCTACACAAGCCACTATAAAAAGGGGATATGTTTTTAGTAAACTATCATGACAATTATATGATAGGAAGAAACCGAACCGAGCACATATAATAACAAAGATGATTCCCACGAACAGTAAAAGGAATGCCATTTTCTCAAGGCCATACAGCAAAGTGCATATGCTTCCTTATGGCACACACTAAACATCGGCCACTTGGATGGTGGATTAAATTTTACCTTAACCATGATGTGGATTTCACCTCCTGGAAGGTCTAGATCTATATATTTATATCTCAATTGTTTTCCCACTTCAGTTTTTTTTTTTTTTTTTTTTTTTTTGGCCCAGAAATTAAAAGAAGCACCAATGAAGGAAAATGTGAGGGATGCTCATCGTCAAGTTTTTATGTCACCGTTAGCAGATCTCACAAATTTTCCTTGGGCATTCAAGGGGTTCGTACCCCCAAGATGAGCTTTGAGTCCTCCAAACAGAGCTGGACTGGACTGACCATGTGACCTGCTCCGGAGGGAGGGCACAAGGAGTCCTGTTGTGATTTCCTAGGAGCAGAGAAGAGTTGGAGCTTTTTATCCTCTGCATTTACAGACAGCGAAAACTCCATTAACTCCATGGGCCGAGATCCCAGGTGACTGTAGCCACTGAACTTGTCCTATTTAAATTACTCTTGCTAGTTCAGACAGACACAGCGACATTGCTAACATACCTCCACCACAGTGCTTCTGAAATACGCCTTTCAACATGGAAAAGAACAGGTGAAATTATTACATCGCCCTGCAACCCAGCATATGCTGTCCAGCATCTAAGAGCAATTGTATCTGGTAGGACTCTAATCTGAATGGGCAGTGAGAAATCCCCACCTCCAAGATCATATTCACAACAGAGTTGTTTCTTCAGAGGCTACACATTTTGATGTTCATGTGGATTAAGAAGGCAAGACCGAGAAGAGCGGAGATTTTATTTTATTTTTTTTAGAAAAGTAACAATTATGACATCAAGGACAGTGCCTGTAAAACTTGGTTCAAAACTTGTTTACGTCAATAAATTCAATGTTACAACAGTGTATTGAAAATTTATCAGCCACATATGTGAGTCCAGCTGCTGGCGCATAGTGAAGTCGAGTTGGTTAAAGTGATGAGATTATTTCCTGGATGGAACATACTAGAAAGAGGCAGGCAATATATTTGGACAAGTAGAAAAAAAAAAGAGAAGAAAAAACAACAAAAAAACCTTCAAGGAAGCTTGACAGAAGAGTATATTGTGGTGAGAGATGAGGAGGTATGACCTTCGATTTCTGTCTCTTTAGATGTTTCACTTTCTGTAGGATTTAATGATTGAAAAATGTTAGTCATTTTCAACCTGTGGTTGAGCTGCAGGAACCACAGAACAGGAACCCCACTGTGGCAGGAGTTGGAAGCAAAAAGCTTTTTTGTGTGGGTTCACTTACTATTTTAATTCTGTTGTATTATTATTGGGCTTCCAAGGTATGGTTGCTACTTCTCCTATTTACTGCTCTTTCCCTCCTTCCTGTATCCTTTATGTCCCCCCGGCCCCCATTACCTTCCCTCCCTAAGGCAGGGGATCTTGCCAGCAGGGAGGCCACTGTGGGAAAAGCCAGATTTGCCATAGGCTCAGGTGACTCTGCTACTAACTTGGTTCATACCCTCCGGCCAATGATATCATGGTTCTGGGGCTAATTTTCTTCATCTTAAAACAGGGATATTATGAACTGTTTCACAGGTTTGTGAAAATTAAATGGGATCCGTGTTGTAGGCCGAGTCCAGAGATCAGTGAGCGGTGGGCCGTTCTGTTCATTCACAGGGAGCTGCTACTCTAAGTATTCTTTGCATGAAGACGGCAACTCTGCTTTGGCCATGTGTTCTAAATGTTTTTCCTCCTGGCCCCCAACATTTCTTACCATACTATTCTTCTCATTAGCCAACGTTTAATAAGTGCGGATCATGGGCCAGGACACTGCGCTTAAGTACTTCATGAAAAGCACTTAATTATTTCTCAGAATCTATACAATAGCTATTATTTGCATCCCAATTTATTAAAGACAAAGTGGAAATTCAGAGGCATTAAGTGAACTCTCAGGTTCATACCATCAGTTGCCAAGGCAGGACTCGGTGAGGTCTTTCTGACTCCGGAGCCTAGGCTCTTAACCACCACTTACACCAGCTCTTCAATTCTCCAGCTCACAGGCCACCCACTCCCACAACCTATAGAATGCCAGTCTGTCCCACACCCAGTTTAGCTCCTCTAACTCTCTTGTATCTAATTTCTGCTGTTCCGTGGGGGTGGCCGGGTGTGTATTTCTGACCTCCCGGGAGGCAGGGATCATAGCCCGCATATCCCTCCTAAACCACCCAGCGCCTTGCAGGGCAGACTCGGTACAGGGGAGACATGGGCTCTTCAATCCAAGGGAAAAGAAACTGACCAGGCAGAGATCAAGAGTAAATAAAGTGCAAGAAGAGTACAGCAGGAAGAGGAGAGGAAGGAGGGAGAAAAAGAATTCAAGGGAAAGGAAGCAAGGTCAAGTATTTGCTGAGTGCCTTAGTGCCCATCATTGGACCTAAGCATCTCTAAGGGTCTCTGAGTAGGAGTACTCAATGCGCAGGGCAGGGAAATCGGCCTATTCTTTCCAGAGCAGGAACCAAGGCTCAGCAAACAAAGAGCTCAGCGCGTCTGGGTGGCGGACTTGCACCCACAATCGCGCATGCATGGCAGGGATTTAATGGGGTGCCTGGTTCTGGTACTTCCTTGCCAGGGTCAGGGTGGTAAAAACGCAGGCTGCTCTCTCCCCACTGATCCCTTAGGGAGCCACGGCACAAAGCGGGCACCCCTCTGAGTATCCGCGAAGACCTGTTACTCAGCAATTTTAAGTTTGCAAGGCACACCTCTCCTCCTTCCTCACTTTGAACTCAGCTCCCCTAGTCCCTGCCAGACTGCTGGGGCACATCTTCCTTTTCTTTCGAGCCAAGCCAGAGGAGTGCGTTATGAGGGATCTCTTCCTCTTCGCTCCGCGGGAGCCCAGGACCAGCCGCCCGCGGAGCCACCAGCCGCCGCGGCGGCGCTTCGGTGGCAGGTGGCTCCAAGGTGACGCGCGGCCGCCTCCGCCCCCTGTAGGCGGGGCTGGCGAGCGGGGGCCGAGGAAGTCGGACGGCCCCGGAGGTGCCCCCGCCCCCGCCGCGTCCCGGCTGCTCCTGCGCGTGCGAGCTGCCGCGGCGGCGGGTCCCGGCAGGTGAGGGGCGCGCGCCGGCCGGTCGGCAGCCCCGCGACGCAACCTCGGACAGGTGAGGGGGGCGCCGGGCTCAGCTGGCAGCGCGCGCGGAAGGGGCGCGGGGGTCGCCGCCTGCTCTCTTCCGGGGCCGGGCGTGTGCCTGCCACCGAGGTGAGGCGTTGGGGACCCTGAGGGTTCGGGATAGGAATTCAGTGGAGCTCCTTCCCGGGAGCTGCGGGTTCCGGAATCCAAAAGGTGTGCCAAGGTCGGGAGGCCGAAATCCGAGGCGGGTGGTCCTGGAGAGCGCACGGAGGGCGGGCGGCTTGCCCCAGGAATTCTTGGCTTTTTAAAGGACACACCTTTGGTCCCCTCGGGGCGCAGTGGAGTTAGTCACCGCCACCGGCCAGACTCTTTCTGCAGAGGTGAGCCCCTCATTTGTGTGGGATTTGATGCGCTCCCTTCGTGGAGACCTGGAGGTTCCAAAACAGAAACAAAGGACGTTATTGACAAAAGGGTTATTCCATCAAGAATATATAATGATTATAAACATGTATGTATCTCTCTACAGAGCCTCAAAATATATAAAGGGATATTGAGTCTTTCAATTCATGAATATAAAATATCTCTCCATTTGATTAGATACTGATTTCTTTCATCAGAGCTTTGTAGTTTTCCACATGTAGATCCTGTTTAGATTCATATAAGTATTCCATTTTTTGATGCTTTCAATAATATTTTTTTACTTTTAAATTCCAATTGTTCTTTACTGGCATACAGGAAAGCAATTGACTTTAGTATATTAGTCTTGTTTCATGTGCCACACTTGCTTACTATTACCAAGAGTTATTTTGTAATTCCTTGGGATTTTCTACATGAACTATTAGGTCATCTATGAATAAAGATTTTATTTCTTCCTTTTCAATCTACACACCTTTTTTTTTTTTTTTTTTTTTCTTATTGCACTAGTTGAGACCACTACTACAATGTATAATAGGAATGGTGAGAAAAGACCATCCTTGCATTGATTCCAAACTCAGGGGGAAAGCATCCATTTTTTCACCATTTAATATAATGTTAGCTGCAGGGTTTTCATAGACAGTCTTCATCAGGTTGATAAAGTTTCCCTCTACTTCTAGTTTGCTTAGAGTTATTATCAAAAATGGTTGTTGGATTTTGTCAAATGCTCTTTCTACATAAGTTGACATGATCATATGATTTCTCTTCGTTAGGCTGTTGATATGATGGATTACATTGATTGTTTTTTTATTGTGAAATCAGCCTTTCATAACTGCAATAAACCCTACTTGTTTGTGGTGTATAAATATTTTTACCCATTGTTGGATTTGATTTGCTAATGATTAGTTTAGAATTTTGCATCCGTGCTCATGAGAGTTATCAGTCTGTATTTTGCCTTTCTTGTAATATCTATCTGGTTTTATTATTAAAGTTCTTCCTTTTTTTCTTTCTCCCTCTCTCCCTTCCTTGCATCCTTCCCTAAGGGCTCCTTCTCAGAGACGTCTGCATCTGGCTGCTAGTTCAACTGTACTGCACTGTTATACTGAAGCTCTGTGAGTGTGGTAGCAAGGTATGGGTGAGGGAAAGCATTTTATAATCTTATGGGTTATTTTCAGCCTGTTAGTGGACCTGTTTATCTGGACTATGGATGTTCACAAGTGTTTCTTCAGAGGTATAATTCCCCCTTCCCCTTCCACATGGCTTTGGCGAAAGAGAAAGGCAAGTGGGAGTTGAAATGGGAAAAATTATTTTCTCCATCTGAGATAAGGCAAGATGGATATAGTTTTTCTGCTCCTTGGAAGGCAGTGCTATGTTATAGAACCCTCTTGGAGAATATGTCACAATAAAGAATCTTCCCCTTCCCCTTCCAAAGTCACAAAAGGGACTTTGTGACTGTGAGAATCTGATGGAGTTCCTCGAGGTAAACTTGAGGGTTTCTCCAAGACTGAAGCAGCCAGGAGTTTTCTCTCTCACACCAGTCCACACTCAGCTTCCAGCAATTCATCAAAATTACCATGATGTGTTCCTACCCCCAGTTTATGACTCCAGCAGGTCTGCTCCAGGTATGTATACCTCAGCTGTGACTCCCTGCATTGGCTTTTCTCCCCAGTTTTGGAATGGCAGCTTGTCCTTTGATCTCTGTTCTCTGAGGAGCCCAAGAAAAGTTACTGATTTTGGGTTTGTTCAGTTTTTTCTGTTGTAAAGATGAGAGTGAGATCTTCCAAGCTCTTTACATGTCAGAACTGAAACCAGAATTTACGTTTTTATTTTCATTCAGTTCAAAAGACTTTCTAAAATCCTTTAATTTTTCTTTGTTCTGTGGTTTATAAAGAAGTGTGCCATTTCATTTCCAAATATTTGGGGTTCTTTTAGTTTTTTTTCCTGTAAGCTAATTCAATTCTATTGTGATCAAAAAACATACTTTGCACATCTTGAACCATTTCAAATATATTGAGACTTATTTTATGGCACAGAGTATGGTATATCTTGGTAAATGGTGCATATGCAGTTGAAAACAATGTGAATTCGGCTGTTTTTGGGTTGCAGTATTTTATAAATTAGGTCAATTAGATCAGAATGGTTGATAATATTATTCAAGTCATCTGTAGCCTTACTGATTTTCTGCCTACTTGTCCAGTCAATTAGAGAGAGACTAATTATGGATTTGTCTGTTTCTCCTTGCAGTTCTATCAGTTTTTGCTTTATGTATTTTAAAGCTTCATTAGTAAGTGCATAAGTATTTTGGGTTGTTATACCTTCTTGATGAATTGGCTTCCTTATTATTACAAAATAACTTGTATTTCTGGTAATATTTTTGCTTTGAAATTTAGTTTGTCTTATATTAATATAACCACTTCAGCATTCTCTTTAAAAAAAAAAGATTTTATTTATTTATTTGAGAGACAGAGAGAGAGGGAGCATAAGCAGGGGGGAGGGGCAGAGGGAGAGGGAGAAGCAGACTCCCCGCTGAGCAGGGAACCTGATACATGGCTCAATCCCAGGACATTGGGATCATGACCTGAACTGAAGGCAGACACCTAACTGACTGAGCCACCCAGGTGCCCCAACAGCATTATCTTGATTAAGCTTAGCATGGAATGTCTTTTTCCAACATTTTAACCTATTTGTGACTTTATACTACTCTACATACTTTAAAGTAAGTTTCTGATGAGAAGCATATTTGGGTCTTGCTTTATTTATCCAATCTGACAATTTCTGATCTGTAATTGAGGTATTTACACATTTCACCCGTAATATAATTATTAATATGGTGGGCAGAAATCTACCACCTTGCTATTTGTGTTTTAATTGTCTTGGCTATGATTCATTTCCTTTTTCCTCTTTTCCTGCTTTCTTTTGGATTAAATGAATATTTTTTATGATTCCATTTTCTTTCCTTTTTTGACTTTATAACTATAACTCTTTGTTTTGTTATTTTAGTGGTTGCTTTATGATTTATAGTATATCTATAGTATTTTTAATAAGTTTATTTTTTAAAATAATCTCTACCCCCAACATGGGGCTCAAACTTATGACCCAGAGATCAAGAGTTGCATGCTCTACAGATGAGGCAGCCAAGGTCCCCTATCACATACATTTTTATTTAATCACAGTCTCATGTCAAGTGATGTTATATGCATTCATGTGTAGTGTAAGAAACTAACAACAATATACTTCCATTTCCCCACCCTTAGCCTTTTTGGTTTGTTTATATGGATTGTAAATCTATGTATGTTATCAACTTCCCTACTACATTGTTTAAGCAGTCTACTACCTTATAGAAAATGAAATATTTTTTAAAATCCTATGTATTTACACTTATATCTTAGTCAATTTAGGCTGATAGAACCAACTACCATAGACTGGGTGACTTACAAACAATCGAAATGTATTTCTCAGTCTGGAGGCTGGAAGTCTGAGATCAGGGTGCCAGCATGGTTGGGTTTTGGTAAGAACATTCCTCTGGGTTGCAGATAGCTGAATTCTCCTTTATCTTCACATGGCAGAAAAAGAGCAAGCTATTTCCTGGCCTATTCTTATAAGGGCACTAATCCCATTGATAAGGGTTTCATCCTCATGACTTAATCTCCACCCAAAGGTCCCACCTCCAAATATCATCACATTGGGATTTGATATCAATAAATGAATTTTAGGGGGTACATATTCAATCCATATCATTCAGACAACATTTCTGATTTTTTATTTTTATAGATTGATATTTCTTTGATATTTTTTCCCCTCTGCCTGAAGAATGTCCTTTAACATTCCCTATAGTGCAGGTATTCTTGTGAGGAAATTTTTCAGATTTTGTATTTCTGGAAAAATCTTTTTTTACATTTGATGCCTCCATTATATTTCTATTGGATAGTGCTGTGTTAGATGTATGTCCCATATCTTTTTTTTTCCCTTGTTTTTCACCTTTTTTTTTTCTTTTGGTCTCTCAATCTTGATATTTTTTACTGATCTGTTTTTCCATCTATTAATCATCTGTTCTGCTTTGTCTAATCTTCTATTAAACCAATAAGTTAAATTTTACTGTCAGATATAACATTTTTGTCAGTTTTAGAAATTTACTTTAGATTCCTATTCTCTGATGAAATTTTCCATCTTTTCTTCATTTTAAAGAGCACTTTAATTATAAGTTATTTAAAATCAATTATCTGGGCGTGCCTGGGTGGCTCAGTCAGTTAAGTGTCTGACCCTTGATCGGCTCAGGTCATGATCTCAAGGTTGTGAGATCCAGCCCCACGTTGGGCTCTGTGTTCAGCATGGAGTCTGCTTAAGATTTCCATCCTCTCCCTCTGCCCCTCCCCCTCTGCTCACATACTCTCGACATCTCTAAAAAAAAAAAAATCAATGATCTGGAACTCCTTGGTTGTGTTTCTATGTTCTTTATAAAAAATATGATTTTGTATGTCTTTTGGTCATTTAGTCCTGTTTTAATTGTCCTAGTAATTTTTAATGGATACATGACACTGTAGATGACACAATACAGAGGCTCTTGATGATGTCGTTTTCCTCCACAGCAAGAGATAGATTTTCTTCCAAGGACCATATAGGGACAGTGGATCACCATAATCTAGTTGCTGTTTAATTTTAGAGTTTTGGGGTTGCGTGTATTTCAGTTTTGAGATTATTCCTAAGCCATGGTTAATCTTCTAAAGTGTGGTCTTTATTCTAAGTGTGTGCTTTTATTCCTAGTTCCTGGTCCTTTGGGAATGTCAACTGAAAGTCTAGGCTATATTCTAAAGCTCCTCCAACTTGTTAGGAATTGAAATCCAACCATAGTCTCCCCAGCAACAAGCAGCTGCTAAAATTTCTGCTGTACTATTTGGCTTCCCAGATGTTGTAGTTGGCAGGACTTTTGGACTCTTACCCTGACACATTTAGCATAGGAATTAACCAAGGATTTCGATGGGAATTAGAGATTTGGGGGACTTCTCTGTATTTCCCTATTCTCTGGGATTTTGTCCCTCAAATCCCAACCAATGTGGCAGTGTGGCATTCTGCCAACTGTATCTTTACTCCAATAAGTGAACCACTTTCTGCTTGGCCTCTATTTCCTCTACAGAAAATAGGAAAATGTCTTCATGGGAAAAGCCAGGATAAATGTGGAACCTTCTGTGTGCTTCTCTCTTCTAAAGGATCACAGTCATCCAAGTCTCATCTCTGTTAGTTATTCTTCAATGAGTTCCAAGAGTCATCTCATACGTAGTTGTCGAGTGGGAGGTTTAGTTTTATTCAGTCTAATCCACCTGTCCCAGAACCAGAAATCTGCAATGCTCATTATGTTTTACCTGGTAATTTGAAGTGTCTTATATTGGAAACTGTTTCTCTGAAATTCTAGTTTGCCATATTGCCTCCAAAAGACTTACATCTGTAATAAACCATGGTACCTTAAGAGATCCATTTATAAAAATTAATGTGCAATCCATCTTTTCCTCTTAAATTTCTAAACTATATTTAACCTCCACTGCCAGGTACTTGATCTATTTAGTTGAATTCAAGTCACACATGTTTTCATTTAATAGCTTATAATTTTTAGGAAATCAGAACAAGGACAAAAGTGTGTCACGTGGCAGTGTGAAACCTGAGATTAGAGTCAAATCGGACTGATGATGTGGCCATTTGCACTTTTTTAGCTAAAATTTCCTCATTTGTGGGGTGCTTGTTTGGCTCTCTTTCTCTGTCCCTCTCTCTTAAATAAATAAACAAATAAAGAAAGAAATAAAATCTTTTAAAAATGATAACATAAAATTTCCTCATTTGTAAAACTTTTATTTACCTTTCCTTAATTATAGTTTCCTCATTTGTAAAATGAAAATAACACTTAATCTCTTTATGTGTTCTTGTCATGGACAGGCACTTAAGATGTTTACAATAGCGTTGTCCATGGGGGCACAAATGTTTAAAACAGAGTAAAGGCAAATTTTTCATTTAAAAATTGTAAAACCCTTTCAGTAGGGTTCTGGCTGAATAAATTATGGTGTATCCACACCATGAACTAGTGTGCAGTCATTAAAAACAGTAGCGAGGCCACTTGACTTCAGAGACTTATTCTGAGATATTAAATGAGAAAAGAAAGATGCAGACACGTGAATATAATTTTTAACTATGTAATTGTGTGTACACATATCTACACATATCTATATATTCCATTGAAAAAAACCACTGAAATGCATATATTATGTTAACATGGGCTTCTGGATAAGGGAAGGTGGGAAGGGGAATAGGGTTGATACAGAAGAAAGAGAAAAAGACAAGAAAAGGAAAAATGGGCAAATAAAATTTATTTCAAGAAATGCATGTATGCCATGATCACTTTTATATATTTTTTTAAAATTTTATTTCTGTTTGTTTATAGGAATAAGTTAATTTTTAAGTGCTGACTTTTCAACTTTAAAGTGTAAATTTAGTATCATGAATGTAAGTTCTTTAATAAAACACTTAAGTCATGAAAGGCAGTTAGAGTTGAAGGGGTAGATCCTTAGGTTGAAGATCTTCCAAGTGCAAATGATCACATTTACTAACAAAACAATCTTGATTCCTGTGCCAAGATCTCCTGCTAGGCCTAGTAGACACCCTAGCTTGACAGAATCTGGCTTTTATTTCTGGTATTTGTAATACTCATTTTAATGCTAAGGTCCTCCATATGCATTTTCATAATACAAAGGCTGATAATTCATGCCATGTATCTCTTTATGAAATAAATTGAATGAATAATTGAAATTTATTCCTTGGTTCCAAGTAAAAGGTTAGCAAAAAAAAATAAACTATCCAAGAGTGAATGTTCAGTGTGTGCACGCAAGTATAAATTTAGTTGAATCACTAAATTGCACTTCCATGAAATTGTACTAACATGCCCTTACTTGCCTAGCTCTTCCTAGTTCTTTTCCCACCCTCACAATGTTTTGCAAGTTTCAAATCGTCGTTCAGATGAATAATATTCACAAAAGAACATATCTGCCACTGAACTTGGAATTTCTAGATTGCCTAGTCAGTCGACGGTTTTGTGTAAAAGACCAGGTGTGAGCGGGGAATGATGTTCATGCCCTAGAGGTCAGGCTATCAGCCCTACCCTGCCAGCCTTGAGGGAAGATACCACACAACTTACACACCTAACCCATACTACATTTCTTTGTGCTATTTATAAATGTCAGTAGGGACCTAAGTCCATGCTGGAATTTGCTAAATGGCATTTGACCTCTTGATCCAAAGTGAATTGCTAAAGATTTGGTATTATGTGCCAAAAGGCTAAAGATGTATGACGGAATAATATGTGAGCTATTAAGGGAACTGATTAATCACAATTGTTAATAATTACCAAACACATTATGCATTAGTTGCTCTTGGTGAAAAGCCTTGCTTATAAGAATGGACTTAATCCTCAAAGCCCTCCTAGGAAGTAGGAAGCATTATCCTTCTTATTTTACAGGTGGGGAAACCGAGGCACTGGAAAATTAGGTAAATTCCCACTGATAGAATGCAGAACTAAGATGGAACAGAGTTATTTGAGATCCACATGACATCCTCTCAACCACTATCTTATATCTGTTTAAACCCGGAGTGCCCAGAATGTGTGCTCTTCTCTTCTGTGCAGACATTAGGCCCCTGTTTTCTTGTGCAGTGACCAGCACATGGAGAGTCTCGGCTGCTGTGGTAACAGGTCAAGAATTCAAGGATGAGATACAGATTTGAAGGTCCACGTTATGGTAGAACTGGGCTGTCATTACCTGGCTTTCATTCCTTCTTTATGTAAAGAGAGTTTGGGGTTGGGGGTGGGCACGTGGTGAAGGGGGACAAAGGATAGGATGGAAGAGGGATGTAGGGACAGTAAGCTGTACACCGAAATTTGCTCTCAGCGCCTGGCAGCTCAGGGCAAGAGAGAAATAAAGAAGATCCTCTGGGAACTTACATGTGTTAACAGTGAGACAGACAGACACACTACGTCCCAGATGGAGTAGGAAAACAGAAGTCTCTGAGACACTAGGAGGACCCCTGGGAATGTGGACAGCAACTGAAGTGGCAGGTGGGGCATAACATACAGGCAGTAACATGGATCCTAGAAGGCCCACCCTCAACACCTGATAGATCTCATTCAGATCTCTTGGCTCAGAATGTATTCCAAGAATATCTTCCCATGAAACTTCCAGAGTGGCAGCAAGGAGCTAGCCTGCTTGTGGGACATGCTGGCAACAAGAACAAAGTGTTCCTCTTTTCCCTGCCCTGCCACTGTGACTCCAATCAAGAGTCAGTAGGAGAACAGAGGAAAAGCTTCCGATGAAATTTTGAGCCCGACTGTGATTGATTTGATCATCCTGAATTAACCCCAAATTGCTACCTGTATAGAGAATATTTGGAAGGTGATCAAAGAAGCTGTCTAACTCACCACAGCGACTCCAAGTAACCCTAGTCACAGTATCCCTCCTACAGTGTTAATATCTCCAGCCTCTCCCCCACTTTCCTACAGTAAGGCTCCTTAAGTAGAGCTCCTATGTTCTTTTAACTCTTTGAAACAAATTGGTGAGCTCAGATAATTTTAGCTATATTTACTACCGAATTAGGAAAGAATTCAGTAAGGTCCCTTTCCAGTGCTACATTCTTGGAGTCAGAGATTTTTTAAAAGCGCATGCATGCGTGTTTGTATGTGTATGTGGGAGTTGGGGGGGGTAATCATAAAATCTATTACTTTGACAACTTTCCTCTGACTATGTGAATTATATGAAATATTTTTCAGCCTCAAAGCTAGAAAAAAAATATTATCTAGAGACCGATAAACTTTCTCCTAATAGTCAATAGTTTACGTGAAATATTTGACATTAA